>NW_016910125.1:0-48352 GCF_001483705.2 Eufriesea mexicana
TGTGTTACGTTTGGCTAGGTTGGAAAAGGATAGATTTGACTTTTGTGCTGTACGCCGCGATTCCGTGGATTCCAGCGATCTACTCCACTTTAATATGTTCTGACTGGCACTGCGGAGGGAGGCATTAGCGGTCTCGGCACAAAGGTTCACTTTTGTTACGTTTGGTTTTGCTGCGTTTGGCTGTGTTAGGGTAGGATACCTTTGCCCTTTGTCCTATACAAAGCGATTCTATACACGTCTGCGCTCCACTCACCTCTAATATGTTCTGCTTGGCTCTGGGGATTGCAGCTATAGAGGCCTCGGCACGTTAGGTTAACATTGGTTACGTTCGGTCATGTTACGTTTGGTTGGGTTAGGACAGGGTAGCATAGACTTTTGTGCTATGCAATGCTATTCGGTGGATTCTTGCGGTCTTCTGTGCTTTAATGTGCTCTGCTTGCCTGTGGGGATGGCAGCAATATTGGTCTCCGCACGTTTGGTTGAGTTAGGTTGCGTTGGGTAAGGTATGATTAGGCCAAGTTTGATAAGGATGGTTTCACTTTCGCGCTGTGCACGGGTATTCGGTGGATTTCTGCGCTTTAATGGGCTCTACTATACTCTGCTCTGACCTGGGGAGGCCACCAACAGTGTTCGCGGCACGTTACTTTGTGTTTGGATACATTTGGGAATGTTGTGTTAATTGGGGTTAGGTACGATTAGCTTTGACTTTTCTGCTTTACGCTGAGATTTTATGGACCTCTGTGCCCCACTCCCTTATAACATGTTCTTTTCGGCACTGTGAGGCCAGCGAGGGTGATTGCGGCACGTTAGGTTCATTTAGGACACGATTGGTTATGTTACGGTTGGTTTGGTAATGATAGCATGATTATGAATTTTGTGCTTTACACTGCTTTTCGAAGGGCTTCTGCGCTCTTCTGTGATCTAATATGTCCTTGTTGGATCTCTGGAGGCGAGCAATATTGGTCTCGTGATGCTAGATTTATTAAGGTTACGTTTGGATAGGTTATGCTAGGTTGAGTTTAGTTTGTTGGCATCGACTTTCTTGCTACACATAGTTATTCGGTGGATTTCCGCAATCTTCTGTGCTCTACCATAATCTGCATGTCTCTGGGAAGGCCAGCAGCAGTTGTCGTGGAACGTTACGTTGAGTCATGCTACGTTTGGCTTGCATCTGTTTGGTCAGGTTAGGAAAGTATATCTTTCACTTTTGTGCTATACGCTTCAATTCGTTGAGTTTCTGCGCTCTACGGCGCTAAAGTATTGTCTGATTGGCTATGGGGGGCCGGGTTAGTGGTCCCGGCATGTTAGGTTTTGATGGGTTACGTTCGTCTATGTTAGGACTGGTTAGCTTATGATGGGGTGGCTTTTACTTTTGAGCAGTACAGTGGGTATCTATGAACATCTGCGCCCCACTCGCCTGTAATATGTTCTGCTTCGGTCTTGTGGGTGTAGCAATTTTCGTCCCGGTAGGTTAGGTTGAGCGACTTTATGTTGGGTGGCGTTCCGTTTGGTTATGTTAAGACATGATAGCTATGTATTTAGCGCCATACACTGCTGTTCGGCGTATTTCTGCGCCCTACTGTTCTCTAGTATATCCTGCTCGACTCCGGGGAGACCAGCAGCAGCGGTGGTGGCACGATGGGTTGCGTTAGGCTACATTTGGTTAGGTTATGTTTGCTTCGGTATGTTTGGATCGATTTGACTTTCGTAGTGTACACAGACATTCGGTGGATTTCGGCGCTATACTGTACTCTACTATATTCTGCTCGGCCCTGGGGAGGACAGCAATAGAGGTCTCAGCTCGTTGGGTTTAGTTATTCTACGTTTGGTTGGTTATCTTAGGTCTAGTTATGTTAGTATATCTTTCACTTTTGTGGCATACGTTGCTATTTGGTGGCCCTCTGCGCTCCACTTTGCTCCACTATACCCTGATTGAAACTGCGGATGCCAGCAACGGAGGTCGCGGCGCGTTGCTTTGTGTAATGTTACGTTTGGCTATGTCACGATTTGTTAGGTTAGGGAAGTGTGGGTTCAACTTCTGCGCTATACACCGCTACTCGGTTGATTTTTGCTCTCTTCATTATTCTGCCATACTCTGCTCGACAATCGGGTGGTCAGTAATGGTGGTCGTGGCTCGGTAGGTTCAGCAACATTACGTTTGTTTGGATTGGGTTACGTTGAGTTGGGTTGGAAGAGCTTTGGCATTTGTGGTTCACACTGCTAATCTGTCGATCTCAGCGTCCTACATTGCTGTGCTATACTCGGCCTGGCTCTCGTGAGGCCAGCAATGGTGGTCGTGGCACCCCAGGTTGCGATACGTTACGGTTGGTTGTGTTACGTTTGGTCAGGTTAGGAGAGGATAGCTATGACTTTTGGGCTGTACACTGCTGTTCGGAGGATTTCTGGGCTCGACTTGCTCTAGTACGATTTTCTTGGTTCTTGGGAGGACAGCAATAGCTTCCTCGGCTCGTTAGGTTGGGATAGATGACGTTTGTCTACGTTACGTTCGGTAAGTATAAGATAAGGTAGCTTCGACTTTTAAGCTGTACACCGCTATTCGGTGGATTTCTGCGCACTACTCGGCTCTAGTATATTTTGCGAGCCTCTGGCGATGCCAGCAGTAGTGGTCGCCGCACATCTGGTTGAGTTGGGTTACGTTTGGTTATGTTATGTAAGCCTAAGTTTGGTAAGGGAAGCTTTATCTCTCGTGCTGTACGCCATTATTCGGTGGATTCCTGCCCTCCGCTGCGCTCCAATCTAATGTGATGGACACTGGGGGCGGAAATAGTGGCCCCGGCTCGTTAGGTTTAGTTATTCTACGTTCGGATAGGTTCGGTTATTTCAGGTTAGGCTCGTATACCTTCGACTTTTGGGCTTTACGCAGCAATGCCTGGGATTCCTGCGCTCTACTGTGTTCTGGTATATTCTGATTGGCTCTGTGGTGGTCAGTAATAGTGGCCTCGGCACGATAGGTTTTGTTACGTTACGTTTGGTTAGTCTAGCTTAGGTTAGGTTGGGTTAGGATAGCTTTGACTATCACGTTATACAAAGTTACTCGCTGGATTTCTGCATTCTACTGTGCTCTACTACATTCTGCATGGTCCTGACGAGAACAGCTATAATGGTCGCGGCGCGTTATGTTAGGTTAGTCTATGTTTGGTTAGGTTATGTTGACCTGCGTTAGGTTCGGATAGCGTTGACACTTCTGCTATACGCTGCGATGCCATGAATTTCTGATAGCTGCTCGTCCCTACCATGTTCTGCTCGGCTGCGTTGAGGCCAGAGATAACGGTCGCGTCACGTTGGGTTGAGTTATATTCCGTTTGGATGCGTTAAGTTTGGTTGGGTTAGGATAGGGTAACTTCGACTTTTGTGAAGCACGCCGCAATGCGGTGGATTTTTGAGCTCTACTGTGCTCTAGTACATTCTGCTTGGCTCTGTGGTAGCGAGAAATACTCTCCTCGGTGCGATAGGCCTAGTTAGGCTTCGTTCGGTTATGCTACGTTTGGTAATGTTAGGACAGAGTAACTTCGACCTTTGTGCCATACACTGCTATTCTATGGGCTTCTGCGCTTTCCTCCCTCTCATATGTTCTGCTTGCCTCTGGGGATGGTAGCAATATTGATCTCGGCATGTTAGCTTGAGGTGTGTTACGCTAGGCTTCGGTACGTTTGATTGGGTTATGATGTGAGAGCTTCGACTTCTGTGCTGTACACAGCCATTCGTAGGATATCTGCTCTCTGCTGTGCTCTAATATTTTCTGCTTGTCTCCGGGGATGCCAGTATTTGTGCTCTCGGCACGATAGATTGAGTTCTGTTATGTTTTGTTATGTTATTTTAGGCCATGTTAGGTTAGGGTAGTTTCGACTTTCGTGTTATACGCAGTTATTCGGTGGGTTTCAGCGCTCTACTGTTCTCTACTTTATTCTGCCCGGTCCTGGGGTGGCCAGCAATAGTGGACGCGGCACGTCATGTTGAGCTGTCCACGTTTGCTTAGTATAGGTCTGCTCAGGTATAGCATGGACATCTTTGACTCTTGTGCTGTATCCCGCAATTCGACGGACTTCTGCGATCTTCTATTCTCTGGTATATTCTGCTTCGTTCAGTGGAGGCCAGCAATAGCAGTCTCGGCACGTTAGGTTGAGCTATGCTGCCTTCGGTCACGTCGGGTTATGTTGGTTTCGCTCGGGATAGCATTGACTAGCGTGTTATATAGTTATACTCGGTGTATTTCTGCGATCTACTGTGCTCTTCTACACTCTGCATGGCCCTGGTCTGGCCAGCAATAGTGGTCGCGCCATGTTATATTGTGTTAGGCTATGTTCGGCTAGGTAATGTTAGTTTGGGTTACGTACGTATGGCTTTGACTTTTCTGATACACGCCGCGATTCCTTCGACTTCTGAGCGCTACTATCCTGTGATATGTTCTGCCCCACTGTGCGGAGGACAGAAGTAGACGTCGCGCAACGTAAGGCAGAAATAAGTTACGTTTGGTTATGTCACTGTTGGTTAGATTTGGACAGTAGGCCTTACAGAAATCGTTGGATTTCTGAGCTCGGCTGTGTTCTAGTATGTTCTGCTCGGCTCTATGGAGGCCAGAAAGCGTGTCCTCGGAACGTAAGTTTGTGTTCGGTTACGTCCGTCTGTGTTACGTTTAATTAGATTAGGATAGGGCAGCTTTGACTTTTGTAATACACACTGCATTTCTATGGATTTCTGAGAGCTCCTTCCCATAACTATGTTCTGCTCGACTCTGAGGATGCCAGTAATTGTGGTCGACGCACGTTAGGTTGAGTAAGGTGACGTCTTGTTACGTTAAGTATGGCTATGTTATAATAGGGCAGCTTTGACTTTCGTGCTGTACACTACTATTCGGCAGATATCTGCCCTCTACTGTGTTGTAATATTTCCTGCTTGGATCTGTGGTGGCCAGAAATATCAGGCTCGGCACGTTAGATTGCGATAGTTTACGTTCGGTTACTTTAGGTTAGGTTAAGCTCGGCCAGGTTAACCTTGACTTTCGTGCTATACACTGCAATTAGGTATATTCCTGCGCTCTTCTGTGCTCTACATATCATGCTAAGCCCTGAGAATGCCTGAAATATTGGTCTCGGCACGATAGGTTGAACTAGGTTACGTTTGGTCAGTTTAGGTTCGGATAAGTTCGGTAAGCGTAGCTTTGACTTTCATGAAACAAACTGATGTTCCGTGTATCTCTGCGCTCGTCAGCGCTCTGCTACATTCTGGTTGGCCCCGGGGAGGCATGCAGTGGTGGCTGCGGCACGATACATTGAAGTATGCTACCTTTGGTTAGGTTATGTTAGCTTGGGTTAGGTCCTTATGACATTGACTTTCCTGCTATACAGTATACACAGTTATTCGGTGGATATCTGTGATCTACTTTGCTCTACAGCATTCCCCTTGGCACTGGTGATGCCAGGAGCAGTGTTCGCGGCACGTCATATTCAGTTATGCTACGTTTCGTTAGGTTAGGTTAGGCCTGATTATATTAGGGTATCCTCGACTTTTGTAACATGCACATCTAGTCGGTGGATTTCTGCGCTCTACATTGCTCTACTATTCTCTGCTCCACTCTGTGGCGGCGAGAAGTAGCGGTCGCGGCACGTTAGATTTTGTTAGGTTACGTTTGGTTATGTTAGGTCAGGATATATTTGGTTAGTATAGCTTTGACTTTCGTGCTATATTCTGTTGTTCGCTATATCCCTGTGATCTACTTTGCTCTACTATGTTCTGCTTGACTATGGAGAGGCCACGAGCAGTGGTCGCTGCACGCTTTGTTGGGTGATGCTACGTTTGGTTAGGTTGGGTTAGGTCAGGTTACGATAAGATATCTTCGGATTTTGTGCTATTCAATGCAATGCGGTGTATTTCTGCGCTATAATGAGCTTCTCAGCATTCTTCTTGATCCTGTGGAGGCCAGTATCTGTGGTCTCGTCAAGTCAGATTGAGCTACGTTACGCTTCGAAGTGTCACGTTTGGCTAGGTTATGATTGGCTACATAGACTCCTGAGCTTCACACTGCTATTCGGCGGACTTCTGTGATTTCCTGTGCTCTATTAAATTCTGCTTGGCTCTGTGGGGGACAGCGAGAGCGGGCTCGGCACGTTAGGTTGGGTTATGTTACGTTTTGTTAGGTTAGGTTATGTCAAGCTCGCTTAGGTTATCTTTGACATTCTTGCTATACACTGCTGTTCGGGGGATTTCTACACCCGACTGTTCTCTACCATATTCTGCTTAGGCCTTGGGAGGGCATCAATATCGGCTGCACGTTATGTTGATTTAGGCTTCGTTTGATTAGGTTATGCTAGGTTATGTTTGGCAATGGTGGCTTCGACATTCGTGCTACATACCATTATCCGGTTGTTTCATGTGATCTACTGTGCTATACTGTATTCTGCCGGCTCTGAGGTATCCGGCAACAGTGGTCGCGGCACGCTCTGTTGCGTTATGCTGCCTCAGTTTAGGTTGCGTGTGGTCATGTTATGTCAGGATGTGTTTGACTTTTATGCTTTACATTGCAACTCGGTGGATTTCTGAGCTCTGCTGTGCTTCGGTATATTCTGCTTGCCTCTGCGTAGGCAAGCAATTGTGGTCTCGGCTCGTTAGGTTTAGTTAGACTAAGCTAGCATACGGCAAGCTTGGCTATGTTAGGAGAAATTAGCTGAGACTTTGGTGCCATTCATTGCTATTCGATGGATTTCTGCGCTCTACATTGCTCTTCTGTACGCTGCTCGACTCTGGGGAGGCGAGTAAAAGTGGCCGTTGCACGCAGGGCTCAGTTATGTTACGACATATAAAGTCATGTTAGGCAATGTTTGGTCAGGTTAGCTTAGACTTTCGTGCCGTACTCTGATTTTCGGAGGATTTCTGGGATCGACTGCGCTCTAATACATCCTACTTTGTTCTGGGGTGGTCAGGAGAAGTGGTCGCCTCACGTTATTTGGAGCTATGCTGCGTTATGTTAGTACAGGTTTGGTTTGGTTAGGTTAGGATATCTACGGCTTGTGTGCCATTCACTGCTATGCGGTGGATTTCTGCGCTCTACATTGCTTTCCTGTACACCGCAGAACAGCGGGAGGCGAGCAATAGTGGTCTAGGCACGATAGGTTGTGCTATATTACGTTTGGTTGTGTAAGGCTAGGCTACGTTTGGCTAGTATTTCACCTAATTTCAAGCTTACACTTTATTCGATGTATTTCTGTGATCTACTGCGCTCTACTACATTCTGCTTGGCTCTGGGGAGGCGAGGATCAGTGGTCGCGGGACGTTGCATGGAGCAATGCTGTGCCGGACTGGGTTAGGTTCAGTCAGGTATGGTTAGGTTATCTCCGACATCTGTGCTATTCACTGCAATGCGGTAGGTCTTTGCGCTTGACTGTGCTCTTGTATTTTCTGCTTGGCTCTGGGGAGGCCAGCAATATTGGTCTCGGCGCGTCAGGTTAAGTTATGTTACGTTTGACTTGTTTGGGTTTCGATAAGTTTTGTAAGGGTAGTTTTTTCTTTCGTACTATACACTGACTTTCGGTGGATTTCTGCGCTCGATTGCGCTCCACTTCATTCCACTTGGCTCTGTGGAGGCGAGCAACAGTGGCAGTGGCTTTGATGGTTTGAGTTATGTTACGGATGGTTAGGTCGTATTAGGCAATATTTGGTATGGTTAGCCTTGACATTCGTGTTATACTCAGTTTTCCGGCGAATTTTCCTAATCTGCTCTACTACATTCCACTTTTCTCTGTGGAGGCCAGGAGCAGTGTTAGCGTCACGTTGTGTTGAGTTATGCTACGCTTGATTTGGTCATGTTGGCTCCGACTTTCGTGCTATACACTATTATCCAACGGGTTCCAGAGATCTACAATGCTCTACTGTACACTGCTTGGCTCTGTTGATTCCGGCAATGGTGGTCGCGGAACGCTCTATTGAGTTACCCTTCGTTTGGTTAAGTTACGTTAGGTCAGGTTATGTTAGGATATCTTCGACTTTTGTGCTCTTCACGGCAATGCGTGGGATTTCTACGAAATATTGTGATCTAGGATAATCTACTTGTCTCTGTGGAGGTAAGCAATTGTTGTTTTGTCATGTTAGGCTGAGATAGATTACGTTGGGTTGTGTTATGTTTGGCTAGGTTAGGATGGGCTGCTTTGACTTTTGTGCATTAAACTGCTGTTTGGTGGATTTCTGTGATCTTGTGCGCTCTACTACATTCTGCTTGGCTATGGGGAGGCCAGGAGCAGTGGTCGCTACACGGTATATTGTGTTATGCTACGTTTGGTTACGTTAGGTTCGGGCAGGTTGTGCTAGGTTATCTGCGGCTTTTATGCTATTACTGCAATGCGGCTAATTTCAGCCCAATTTAGTGCTGTAGTACATTCCGCCTGTCCCTGCCGAGGCCATCAATAATGGTATCGTCACGTTAGGCTGAGCTATGGTACGTTCGAATATGTTACGTTTGGTGAGGTCAGGATAGGTTAGTTCAGATATCTGTGCTATAAGCTGCTGTCCTCCGACTTCTGTGCCCTACAGTATTCTTATGTTTTCTGCATGGCTCTGGTGAGGCCAGCAACGGTGGCCCCCGCGCGTTAGGTTTATTTAGGCTCTGCTCGTATATGACGATTTTGCTTACGTTCGGATAGAGCAGCTTAGAATTTTGTGCCATTCACCGATATTCGGTGGATTGATTCGCTCTACTGCGCTGTAATATGTTCTGCTTGGCTCTGCGGTGGCCATAAATGGCTGCCGCATTGTGTTAGTTTGTGTTATGCTCCGTTTGGGTTTGCTACGTTTGGCTAGGTTAGGAGAGTCCACTATGACTTTTGTGATATACACTAATGTTCGGTGGATTTCTGCTCCCCAATGCGCTCTAATATAACCTGCTTGGCTCTCCGAAGCCTTTCAATAGCAGTCGCGGTGTGTTATGTTATGTTATGTTGTTTGGCTACGTTTTGGTTATGCCAGCTTGGGCTAGAGTATCCCCGACTTTTGTGCTATACACAGATATCCGCGGATTTCTGCGCTCTACTGTGTTCTAATATTTTCTGCTTGGCTCCGGCGCTCCAGCGATAGTGATCTCGGCGCGTTAGGTTGAGCCATAATATGTTTGGTTAGGTATTGTTATGTCCATCTCGGTCAGGTTATCCTTGGCTTTCGCGCTATGCACTGCTATTTGGAGGATTTCTGGACTAGACTATGCTCTACTACATCCTGCTTGGCCCTGGGGAGTCCAGCAATAGTCGCAGCACGTTCTGCTGTGATATATCATGTTTGGTTAGGTTGGGTTATGTCAACCTGGGTCATGATATATTTGACTTTCGTGCTGTACACTGCTATTCGGAGGATTTCTGCAATCTACAGCGCGCTAGTATGTTCTGCTTGGCTCTAGGGATGCGAGCTGCAGTCTCCTCGGTACGTTTGTTTGAGTTATGTTACGTTTGGTTATCTGAAGTTTGGTTACGTTAGGATAGGATGGCCTTGGCTTTTGTGCTATACACGGCAATTCGGTGAGTTTCTGCCCTCTACTCTCCCCCAGTATGATCTGTTCGGATATGGAGATTCCAGCAATAGTGGTCGCGTCTCGTTAGGATGGGCAATGCTACGTTTGATTATGTTAAAGTAGTTTGGCATAGCCCCGGATAGCTTCGACTTCTCTGGTGTACACTGCGAATCTGCTGATTTGAGAGCACTGTTCTCCTCTACTATGCTCTGCTCGGCTCTGGCAGGCCAGCAACAGTGCTCGCGGCCCGTTGGTTCGTGTGTGGCCATGTTTGGTATGTAACGATACGTTTGGTCAGGATAGCGTAGCCCTGATTCTTCCGCAATACACTGCTATTCGGTGGATTCCTGCGATCTACTTTGCTCTAGTATGTTCTGATTGTCTCTGGGGAGGCAAGCTAGTGTGGTTTCGGCGAGATAGTATCAGTTAACCTACGTTCGGTTATGTAATGTTTGGCTATGTTAGGATAGTGTATCTCCTAGTATTGTGCTGTGACACAGATTCTATGGACTTCTTCGCTCTTCGCTCCTCCAATATGTTCTTCTTGGCTCCCAGGAGGGCAGCAACATTAGCCTCGGCACGTTAGGACGGGTTGCGCTACGTTTGGTAACTTTAAGTTAGGTTATGTTAGGAACGGACAGCTTTGACGTTTGTGCTATACACTGCGATAGGCTGAATTCCTGCTCTCTACTGTGCTCTAGTATGTTCTGCTTGTCTCTGGGGAGGCCAGAAATGGTAGTTTCGGCACGCAAGCTTGAGTTATGTTGCGCAGGGATTGTCTAGGTTCGGATATGTTTGGTCAGTGTAGCTTTGACCTTTGTGCTATGCACCGCTTTCCGATCGATGCGTGTGCACTGCGTTGCTCTACTCGCTTCTGCTTGTCCCCGGGGAGAGCAGCAATAGCAGTCGTGGCAGGCTTGGTTGAGATATGGTACGTTTGTGTGGGTCAGGTTTGGTTAAGTTTGGTTAGGGTGGCTTTGACTTTTGTGCTCTACCCTTCTATTCGGCGGACTTCTGCGCTCTGCTGTGCTCTAGTATATTCTGCCTGGCTATGCGCATGACAGCGGCATTGTTCTCGGTTCGTTAGTCTGGATTAGGTTGCGTTAGGTTATGTTACGACTGGTCACGTTAGGTCAGTATAGCTTTGCCTTTTGTTCTACACACTGCTATTCCATGTACTACTGCGCTCTTCGTTGCTCTAATATACTCTGCTTGGCTCTGGGGATGCTAGCAATAGTGATCTAGGCTCGTTAGGTTTAGTTAGGCTACGTTTGGCTAAGTAACGTTAGTCTGGGTTAGGTTTGGAGAGCTTTGACGTACGTGATGTACACTGCTGTTCGGTGGGTCCCCGCGCTCAACCGTGTGCTAGTATGCTCTGCTTGGAACCGAGGAGGCCAGCAATAGTGGTCTCGGAACGCTAGTTTGAGAAAAATTGCGTATGTTTATGTTATGTTCGGCTATGTTAGGACAGGATAGCTTTGAATTTTGCGCAATGCACCGCTATTCGATGGACTTCCGCGCTCTACATTGCTCTAATATGCCCTGATTGGCTTTGTGGAGGCCAGCAGAAGTGGTCTTGCCACGTTACCTTGAGTTACGCTACGTTTGGTGAGTTTAGGTTAGTTCATGTAAGGATTGGATATCTTTGACTCTCTTGCTATACACAGCAATGCGGCGGGTTTCTACTCTCTACCGTTCCATAGTATATTCTGCTTGTCTCTGGGGAGGCCAACAGTAGTGTCCTCGGCACGTTTGTCTTTGTTCGGTTACGTTCGATTGTGTTACGTTTGGTTAGGTCAGGAAGGGGTAGTTTTGACTTCTATGCTATACGCTCATAATCTATGGATCTCTGCGCGGACACACATACGCAGCTCAACATATCGTGCCGCCACCTATTGCTGGACTCCCCACGGCCAAGCAGAAGAGACTAGAGTACAGTAGAGCGTAGGAATCCACCGAATATCAGTGTACAACGCGAAAGCCGCACCCTTCAGTGCCCAACCTAAACTAACGTGACGTAGCCAATCTTAGTCTACTCAACATAACGGGCCGAGACCACTGTTACCGGCCCCACAGAGTGGTGCAGAGAATACGAGAGCAACGTATTTGGGCAAAGGGCATGGAAATCCGCCGAAAGCAGACTATAACAAGAAAGTCTAAGCTATCCTATCCTAACCTAGCGAAACCTTACATAACCGAACGTAGCCAAACTCACACTAAAGTGCCGAGAACACTACTGCTGTCCTCCCCAGATACGAGCAGAGTATAGTAGAGCACACTACAGCGCAGAATTCCACCGGATAATCGTGTATAACGCAGAAGGCGAAGCAATACGAACATAACCCAGTCTAACATAGCCAAAACAAACGTGTCCTAACACAACCGAATCTACCGCTACCGCTATGCCTTTCATCGCGTATCACAAGCTGGGTGTTGCAGCGCCCAGAGCAGCGCAGAAGTCCATAGAATCGCAGTGTGCAGCACAGAAGTCCCTGGTACCCTACCCTAACCTAACCAATCGTAACAGTGCCGAACGTAACCAACGTCGACCAGACGTGCCACGATCGCCATTGCTGGACTCCCTAGAGCCAAACAGAGCATGTTAGGTTATAGCAGTGCGCAGAAATCCGCAGTATCGCATTGTACAGCAGAAAAGTCGAACCAAAACATACGTAACCTAACCTAACGTAGCCAAGCTCAACGTAACATGCAGCGACCACCGTTGCTGGTAGCACTAGGGTATAGCACATTAGAGTAGGCCACAGTGGAGGGCAGGAAGCCACCGAAAAATTGTGTATGTCGCGAAAGTCATATCTACCCAAACCAAACATAACCTAACCTAAGCTAACCAAACGTAACCTAACTGAAACGAACGTGCCACGACCACCATTGCTCGCATCCCGAGCGTCGAGCAGAGTGTAGAAGAGCAATACAGTGAGCAGGAATCCACCGAATAGCAGTGTTTAGCACAAAAGTCACAGATATCCGCTTCTAACATAACCAACGGTAACATTCCCAAACGTAGCATAACAAAGTCTATCGTGCTACGATCACCGTTGCTGACCTTCCCAGATTCGAGGAGAGTATGGAAGAGCACAGTTGAGCTCAGAAGGCCACCAAATGGCGTTGTATAGCACAAAACACAAAGCCATCCTTACCGAGCATAACCGAACCTAACCTAACCAATCGTTACAAGACTCGGCCTATCGTGACAGGGCAGCCATTGCTAGCAACTCCAGAGTCGGGTAGAGTATAGTAGAATAACGGAGTGCGCAGAAATCGCCGTATATGAGAGTATAGCGCAAAAGTCATAGTTACCCCATCCTAACTTATCCGAACGTAACATAAGTCAACCTAACGTGCCGAGAGTGCAGTTGCAGGCCTCACCAGCGCCAAGCGAAGCATATTAGAGCACAGTAGAGCGCAGTGATCCGCCGAATAGCGGTTTATAGCACAAAAGTCAAAGCCATCTCAACCTAACCTTGCCAAACCTAACATAAGCAGACGGAGTGTAACCGAACCTGACGTGCCACGAAATATATTGCTGGCCTAACGAGAGCTGAGCAGAGCATAGCAGAGCAATGTAGGACGCTGAAATCGTCCGACAAGCAGTGTGCAGGACAAAAGTAAGAGATATCGCACCTTAACCTGACCTAACCAAGCGTAACCAATCCCAAGCTAAAGTGCCTAGTCCACAATTGCAGGCCTCTTCATCGCCGAGCAGGACGTATTGGGGGTGAGTAGAGCGCGGAGGTCCATAGAATGGCGGTGTATGTCACGAAAGACAAAGATATCCTAACCCAACCCATTCAAACATAACCTAACAAAACGTAACCAGACTAAATCTACCGCGCTGCTGCCGCTATTTCTGGCATTCCCACATTAAAGCTTGGAGTATTAGATCACAGTAGAGCGTAGAAATCAGCCGAACCGCAGTGTGCAGCAGAGTAGTCAAAGCTATCCTGCCCTAACCTAACCAAACGTGACATGAGCAAACGCAACCTAACACAAACTAACGTGCCGAGACCAATTCTTCTGGCCTCCTCATACCCAAGCAGAGTACACTAGAGCACAGCAGAGCGCATGGATCCGCGGTATAGCAGTGTATAGCACGAAAGTCAGAGCCATCCTTACCAAACTTAACCAAACGTAAACTAACCAAGCCTAACCTAACAAAACATGCCCCCCCCCAATTCGAGAGAATCGCAGATGCTAGTACAGCAATGCAGTGCACAGATGTCGACCGAACAGCAGTGCATAGAACAAAAATTAAAGCTATCCTAACCAAACCTGTCCCGACATAGCTGTATGTCAACTTAGCGTGTCGAGACCAACATTACTGACATCCCCAGAGCCAAGCAAAACACATCAGAGCACAGTAGGTCGCAGAAATGCGGCGAATGTCATTGTATAACACAAAGGTTAAAGCCATCATAACTGACGTAAGCTAACCCAACCTAATGTGCCACGGCCGCTACTGCTGTTCTCCCCAGAGTCGAACAGAGTATAGTGGAGCAACGAAGAGAGCAGGAGTCCTCCGAATGTCAGTGTGCAACGCAAAAGCTAAAGTTGCCCTAACCTAACCTTACCAAACGTGACTTAATCAAACGAACATGGCTCAACCTACCGTGCCTACACCACTCTCGCTGACCACGCCAGAGCCGAAGAGAACACATTAGAGTAGAGTAGATCGCAGACTTCCATAGAATCGCAGTGCATAACACAATAGTCGAATATACGATGTCGCAATACAACGAAGCGTAACATAACCGAACGTACTTTAACTCAAACTGACGTGCCGATACCACTATTGCAGCCCTCTCCAGTGACAAGCAGAGCATACTAAAGCACAGTAGATCGAAGAAATCCACCGATCAACTGCGTAAGCCACGTAAGTCGAAGCTATCCTTACCGAACTTAACCGAACCTGAACTGACCATACGTAACGTAAATCATCCTATCCTGCCGAGTCCAATATGACTGGCGTACCCATGGCTATGCAGAATAAAGAAGGGCACAGTAGAGCGCAGAAACCCACCGCATTGCAGTGAATAGCACAAAAGCCTTAGGTATAATAACCTAACCTGAACTACTCTAACTTAACGAAATGTAGCATAAGTAAACATAACGTGCCGCGACCACACCTCCTGTCCTCCCCAGAGCAAAGCTGACTGTGGTAAAGCACAGTAGATCGCAGGAAACCACCGAGTGGCGGTGTAAGGCACAAAAGTCAAAGAAGCGTATCCTAACCTATCCAAACTTTACATACCCAAACGTAACCTAGCTCAGCCAAACATGTAGATACCATAATTGCTGGCCTCCACAGAGTCAAGCAGAATATACCAGAGCACAGCAGCGCGCAGGGATCCACCGCATTTCAGTGAATAGCGCAGAAGTCGAAGATACCCTAACCTAACCGGACCTAACCTATCCTAACTGATCGTAGCGAAACACAAAATAACGTGCCGCGGCCACTGCTGCAAGCACCCCATGGCAAAGGACAACATAATAGAGCACAGTAGATCACGGGTGTCCTCCACCTAATAATGTGTAGTACCAAAGTCAAAGCTATCTTGACCAAATTTAAACCAAACTAAGAAAACAAACGGAACGTAACCCAAACTATCGTGCAACGACCACCACTGCTCGCTCCCCAGAGTCGAGCGGAGTATGGTGGAGCAACGTAGAGCGCAGATATCCAACGACTAGCAGTGTATAGCACAAAAGCCAAAGAAATCCTTGCCGAACCTTCCTAACCTAATCTAATGAAACATAACGAAACACACACTAACTTGCCGAGACCACAATTACTGGGCTCCCGAGGGTCAAGCAGATCATATTTTGTCAAAGTAGAGCGCAGAAATCCACCGAACATCAGTTTATAGTACAAAGGTTAATGTACCCTATCCTTACCTATCCAAACGTAACATACCCAGACGTAAACATACCCTAACTAAACCTAACATGACCAGGCCACTATTGCTGGCCTCCACAGGAAAAAGCGGAATATACAAGGGCACAGCAGAGCGCAGAAGTCCACCGCATTGCAGTGTATAGTGGAAAAGTCAAACATAGCTTGACACAACCTGACCACAGCTAACTTACCCAAACGTAGCGTATCTCAACATTGGGTGCCACGAACAATGCTCCTGGGCTCCCGAGAGCCAAATAGAATGTAGTACAGCACAGTAGATCACAGAAACACAATTAACAGCCATGCAAAGCACAAAAGTCAGAGCAGAGTGCCTTAACGTAACCTAACGCAGCATATCCAAACGTAACCTAATTCACCTAATATGACAAGGCCGCTATTGCTGATCCCACAGAGGCGAGCAGGCTGTACCAGAGCACAGTAGTGCGCAGAAATCTACCGCGTTGCTGTGAATAGCACAAGATTCGAAGATATCTTGACAAAACTTTACTATCCTAACCTCACCAAACGTAACACAAACGAATGTAGCATAGCTCAGCCGTACGTGCCGAGACTACTATTGCTGACCACACCTGTGTCGAGCAGAACTTATTAGAGGAATGGAGAGTGCTGAAATCCATAGGATCGCAGTTTATGGCGCAAAAGTCAAATCAATCCAGACATAACCCAAGTTAAAATAACGTAACCGAACGTAGCATATCGTAGCATAAAGACCCGCGGCCACTATTTCTGGCATCCGCAGGTCCAAGCAGGATATAGTAGAGCACACTAGAGCGCAAAAATCCACCGTACTGCAGTGAATAGGACACAAGCCGTAGAAATCCTAACCTAACCTTAGCTAATCTAACTAAACCGAACAGAGCATAACACAACCTGACGTGCCGCGCCCACTGCTCCTGGCCTCCCATGAGCAACGCAGAATGCAGTAGAGCGCAGCAGATCACAGAAATCCACTGAAAAACAGAGTATAGCACGAAAGTTGGAGTTATCCTAACCAAACGTAGCCTGACCTAACCTAACCAAGCGCAACCTAACACAACATGACGTACCACGAACACCACTGCCCGCTTCCAGGAGACGGGCGGAGTATATTAGAGCAATGTAGAGCGCCGAAATGCACCGTATAGCATTGTATAGCACAAAAGCCGGAGAAATCCTTGCCAAACCTTGCTAACATAACACAACGGTACGTAACCTAACTCAACTTAACGCGCCGAGAACACAATTACTGGCCACCACAGTACCAATCAGAGTATATTAGAGCACATTAGAGCGCAGAAGTTCATCGAATGACAGTGTATAGCCCAAACGCCAAAGAAATCCTAACCAAGCCCTGCTATCCTAACCTAACGAAACGAAACCTAACTCAACCTAACGCGCAATGACCGCCATTACTGGCCACCACAGAGGTGCGCAGCATATGAGAGCACATTAGGGCGCATGAATGCTACGAACAGCATTGTATGGCACAAAAGTCGAAGTAACTTATCATAACCTAGCCAAACGTAACATATACAAACGTAACATAACTAAATCTAACAAGAAGTGGCCACCGTTACTGGACTTCCCAGAGCCGAGCAGAATATAATAGAGCACGGCAGAGCGCAGAAATTAACCGCATTGCAATGTAGAGCAAAAAAGTCAAATATACCCGAACCATACCTGACCTAATCTAACCTAACCAATCGTAGCCCACCTCAAAATTACGTACCGAGACCATTATTGCTTCGTTCCCCAGAGCCAAGCAGAACAGACAAGAGCAGACTAGGGCGTATAAGCCCACTTAACAGCAGTATATAGCGCAAAAGTCAGGGCTACCTTATCCAAACCTAACCAAATGTGACATAAACTTACGTAACATGTCTGGACATAATGCGCCGAGAACACTATCGCTGGCTTCCACAGAGGCAGACAGAGTGTACTAGAGCACATTAGTGCGCAGGAATACACCGCATTGCATGGAATGACGAAAAGGCCGAAGATATCCTAACCCAACATGGCCTAGCCTAACCTAACCATACGCAGCATAATCCGACATATCGCCCGCGACCGCTGCTCCTCGACTCCCCATAGCCAAGCAGTATATAGTAGAGTACAGTAGATCACAGGAATCAACACAATAGTAGTGTATAGCACGAAAGTTAAAGCTACCCTAACCGAACATATCCTAACCTAACCAAGCAACACGCAACCTGACTCAAACTAACGTGCCACTACCACTACATTTCGCCACCCCAGAGTCGATTGGAGTATAGTAGAGCAATTCCGAGCTCGGAAATCCTCCGTACAGCAGTGTACAGCGCAAAAGGCAAAGAAATGCAAACCAAACCTTCCTAACCTGGCCCAACGAAACGTAGCATAACACAGCCGAACGCGCCGAGACACTATTGCTGTCCACCAAAGAGCCAAGCAGAAACTATTAGAACACAGTAAAACGCAGAATTCCGCGGATAGCAGTGTACAGCACAAAAGTCGAAGTTATCCTAACCTAACCTGAACTAACCTAACCTAACGGAGCATAGCATGACTCAGGATAACGTGCCCCGACCGCTGCTGCAGGCGTCTCCAGAGCCACACGCAACATAGTAGAATACATAAGATAACATGAATCCAGCACAATAGTGTATAGTACGAAAGTCGGTGCTATCCCGACCGAAATTTACCTGACCTGACCGACCCAAACGTAAACTAACTCAAACTAACGTGCAACGACCAGAACTTCTCGCCTCTGCAGAGTCGGGCGGAGTGTGGTAGGGAAATGTTGTGCGCGGAAATGCACCGAATAGCAGTGTATAGCACAAAAGTCAAAGAAATCCTAACCAAACCTTCCAAACATATCGTAACGAAACGAAACATGACTCCACCTAATGTGCCGAGACCATAAATACTGGCCTCCCCAAAGCCAAACAGGTCATGTTGGAGCATAGTAGAGGAGAAGTCTCCACCTAACAGCAGCGCATTGCACAAAAGTCTAAGCTATACGAACCTAACAAAGCGTGACATGAGCAAACGTAGCTGAACTCAACCTAACGTGCCGAAACCATTAATGCTGGCCTCCCCAGGTCCAAGCAGAATACACTAGAGCACAGTAGAACGCAGAAATTCACCGCATTGCAGTGCAAAGCAGAAAAGTGGAAGATACCCTAACCTAACCTGACCTAACCTAACCTACCCAAACGAAGTGTAACTCAACATAATGTGGTGAGACAATTATTGCTGGACTCCCCAGCGCCAAGCAGTATATGCAAGAGCACAGTAGACCGCAGAAATCCGCCGCATGGGAGTGTAAAGCACAAAAGTAGAAGATACCCTGACCAAACATAAACGAACCTAACATAACCAAAAGTAACATAGCTCGACCAAACGTGCAACGGCCACCATCGCTGGCGACTCAGTGTCAAGCGCAATACGAATGAGCACGGTAGACACACAAGTCCATAGATCATCTGTGTTAAGCACAATGGACAAGGATTTTCTAACCTAATCCATTCTAACCTACCCCAACCAAATGTAATCTGACTAAACCTAACGAACCTCCGCCAGTATTGCTGGCCTCGCCAGAGTCGAGCAGAGAATAGTAGAGCTGAGTAGGTTGCAGAAATTCACCGAATAACAGTCTATGCCAAGAAAGTCATAGCTATCCAAGTCTAACTCAAACAAGCGTAACATAACCACTATTGCTGGTGCCTGAGACTCGAGCAGGGTGTAGTAGAGCAATGCAGAGCGCAGAAATCAACGGAATATCAGTGTGTAGCACAAGAGTCAAAGATATCATAACCTAACCAGACCTAACCTAACCCAACTAAATGTAGCCTAACAATGCATAACGTGCAAAGGCCACTCTTCCTGTCCTTCCCAGAGCCAAGCTGAACATACCAGAAGCCAGTGGAGCGTCGAAATCCGCCGATTAGATGTGTACAGCGCAAAAGCCAGAGCTACCATATCCTAACATGTCCAAACTGAATATATACAAACGCAGCCTAGCTTAACCTAACATGCCGGGAACACTATTGCTGGACCCGCCGGTGCCAAGTAGTATACACTAGAGCACAACAGAGCGCAGAATGCCTCCAAAGAGCAGCGAGTAGCACTAACGCCAAAGATACCGTAACATTATCTGGCACAACCAAACCTAACCAAACGCAGACTAACTAAACCTAACGAGACGATGCCATTATTGCTGGCCTCCCCAGCGCAAAGCGGAACATACCAGAGCACAGTAGAGCGCAGAAGTCCACCGCAGTACCCTGTACGGGACAGAAGTCAAAGACATCATAACCGTACCCTTACAAACCCAACCACATCAAACGTAACATAACACAATCTAACGCACCGCGGCCACTATATCCGTCCACCCCAGAGTAAAGCAGAGCAGCTAGATCACTGTAGCGCGCAAAAACTCACCGGATAGCAGTTTATAGCGCAATAGTCAAGGTTAGCCTTGCCCAACCTAACAAAACACAACACAACCAAGCGTAACCTAGCTCCACCTAACGTTCCTAGGCCATTGTTGCTAACACCTAAGAGCCAACCAGAATATACCAGAGCACAGTAGAGCGAAGAAGTCCACTGCATTGCAGAGTAAAGCGCAGAGCTCAGAGATATACCATCGAAACCTGACCTAACCGAAACTAACTAAACGAAGCCTAACGTAGCATGACGTGCCGATACCACTAATGCTCTCATTAGCAAATTCAAGCTGAACATACTAGAGCACAGTGGAGTGCAGAAATCCAACGAACAGCAGTGCATAGCACAAAAGTGAAAGCCATCCTCCACTGCCCCGTCCTAACCTAATCCGAGCAAATGTAACGTTACTCAAACTTTCGGGCCACGGCCACTACTGCTTGCCTCCCAATAGTCTACAGAGTATAGTAGATCAATGCAGGGCGAAGAAATCCAACGAATAGCAGTATATAGCGCAAAAGACAAAGCTACCCCTTCCTAACCTATCCAGACGTAATGTAACCAAACGTATCCTACCCTAACCTAACGTGCCGCGACCACTACTTCTGGAGTCCCCTGAACCAAGCAGAATATACTAGGACACAGAAGAGCGCAGACAGCCACAATATAGCAGCGAATAGCACAAATGTCAGATATATAATAACACAGCGTGACCTAACCTAACCTGGTCCAACGTAGACTAACTAAACTTAAGGAGCCGAGACCACTGTTACTGGCGTCCACTAAGACAAGCACAGTGTGATAGCGCATAGAAAAGCGCAGGGGTCCAGACGATAGCAGTGTGTGACACAAAGGTCAAAGCTATCATAACCCAACACAACATAAAGAAACCCGGCCAAACGAAACATACCACAACCTAGCGTGTCGCGACCACCATTGGTGGCCTCCACGGAGCCAAGCAGAACAAATTAGTAGAGGGTAGAATGCAGAAATACAAAGAACGGCAGTGTATATCAGACAAGGCGCAGCTACCCATACCTAACCGAAACCAGCAGAACATAACCAAGACAAGCCTAACTCAGCCTAACGTGCCGAGACGGCTATTGCTGCCCTCCGCATAGTCAAGCAGGGCATACCAGAACACAGTAGACTGCCGAATTCCTCCGAATATCTGTGTGCAGCACAAAAGATATATCTCGCCTAACCAAACTCTGCCTACCTCCACCTAGCCGAACGTAACCTGACTCAACATAACGTGTCAAGACCACCACTGCTAGCATTCCCAGAGCCAATCTGAAGACATTGGAGCACAGTAGGACGTAGATATCAACCCAATAGCAGTCAATGTCACCAAAGTCAATGCTACCCTCCCCTCTTCCAGCAAAACGTTACGTAGCCAAACGTAACATATCCCAACATAATGCGCCGCGACCACTGTTGCTGACCTCGCCAAAGCCAATCACAACACATTAGTGGATAGTAGAACGCAGAAGTCCATACGGTCGAAGTGTATATCAGTAAAGCCAAAGCTACCCAAAACTATCCCAAACCATCAGAACATAGTCAACTATAGCCAAGCAGGACCGAACGTACCACGACGGCTTTTGCTGCCCTCCCCAGAGCAAAGCAGGAAATACTAGTGCAACGTAGAGCGCAAAAATCCACCGAGAAGCGGCGTACAGCACAAAAGTTGTAGCCATCCTAGCCAAACTTAGCCTAACCAAACCCGGATGAACGCAACCTGACTGCGCATCACGTGCGTGGGCCACTATTGCTGGCTTTCCCATAGCCAAGCTGAAAATATTAGAGCCCTGTAGGGCGCAGAAATCCACCTAATATGAAGCTATAGCACTGAAGACAAAGCTACCCTCTTCTAACCTATCCAATCGTAATGTAACCAAAGTAACCTAACACAATCTACCGCGCCTCGACCACAGTTGCTGGCCTCTCTAGCGCCAAGCAAATAATAATAGTGGAGAGTAGATCGCAGAAATTCGTAGTATCTCAGTGTATATCAGAAAGGTTATAGCTACCCAAACATAACCCAAGCCAACAGAACGTAACCAAACATATCCTAACTCATCCTAACCGACCGAGCCGACATTGCTACCCTCCCCGGAGCCAAACAGGACATACCAGAGCCCAGTAGAACGCCGAAATCCACCATACAGTAGTGTACAGCACAGAAGATAAACCTATACTAACCAAACTTAGCCTAACCCAACCTAACCGAACGTAACATGACTCCACATAGCGTGCCGGGACCACCATTGCTTGCCTTCTCAGAGCCAGGCTGAAAATATTAGGGTACTGTAGGGCGCAGGGATCCACCTAATAGTATACTATAGCACTTAAGTCAAAGCTAACCTCTTCTAACTTAACCAATCGCAACATAACCAAGAGCAATCAATCACAACCTGACGTGCCACGACCACTATTGCTGGGCTCCCTAGCGCCAAGCAGAAAATATTAGTGGGTAGTAGTTCGCAGAAGTCCTAGGAATAGCAGCGTGTATCAGAAAAGTCAAAGATACGCGGACCTAACACAAACCAACAGAACGTGGACAACGATAGAATAACTGAGCCTAACATGCCGAGGCCGATATTGCTGCCTTCTCCGGAGCCAAGGTGAAGATATTACAGCACTGTAGGGCGCACAAATGGACCTAATAGCAGACTACAGCTCTAAAGTCAACGCTATCCACCCCTAAACTATCAAATCGTAACATAACCGAACGTAACGTAACTCTGCCTAACGAGCATCGAACACTATTGCTGGCCTCACCAGCGCCAAGCAGGACTAGTTAGGGGAGAGTAGAACGCCGAAATCCAGAGAATCGAAGTGCATATCAGATAAGTCGGAGCTACCCGAACCAAACCCAAGACAACCAAACATATCCAAACATACCGTAACTCAAATTAAACTGTTGAGACCGATACTGCTGCCATCCCCGGCGCCAAGCAGGACATACTAGAGCACAGTAGATCGCAGAAATCCACAGAAAAGCAGTGTACTGCCCAGAAGATAAAGCTTTCCTAAACAAACTTTACCTAACCCAAACTAGCCGAACGTAACGTGTCTCAACATAACGTGCCGAGAACACCATTGCTGACATCCCCAGTGCCAAGCCAAATATACTAGAGCACGGTAGGGCGGTTAAATCCAAATTATAATGCACAAGAGCAATAAAGTCATAGCTAACGTCTCCTAACGTAACCAATCGGAACATAACCAAACATGGCCCATTTCAGCATAACGTGCCGGGAAAGCTATTGCTGCCATCACCAGGGCCAAGCAGGACATACTAGCGCGCAGTAGTGTGGAGACAATCACTGAAGAGCTGTGTACAGTACCAAAGTTAAAGCTACCCTGAACAAACTTTGATTCACCCAGCCGAACTGATTTTAACCTGACACAACATAACGTGCTGAGACCAATATTGCTGGGCTTTTCAGTGCCAAGCTGAATCTATATGAGCACTGTAGGGCGCAGATATGCACCTAATGGCAGACTATAGCACTAAGGTCAAAGCAAACCTCTCCTACCATAACCAGTCGTAACATAAACAAACATGGCCTAACTCAATCTCGCGTACAGGGTACGCTATTGCTGCACTCCACAGAGTCAAGCAGGACACACTAGGGCACACCGGAGCGCAGATATCCACTGCAATGCAGTAAACAGCACAAAAGTTAGAGCGAACCTGGCCGTACTAAGCATAGCCCTACATAACCGAACGAATCATGTCCCAACATAACGTGCCGAGGCCACTGTTTGTAGCCTTCCCAGAGACAAGCTGAAAATTCAAGAGCACTGTGGGCGCAGAAATTCACCTAATAGTAGACTATAGCTAAAGGCAAGGATATCCTCTCCTAAACTAACCAACCGTAACATAACCGAACGAACATAACTCAGCCTAACGTGCCGAGACCGCTATTGCTGCCCTCCGCAGAGCCAAGCAGGACATACTAGTGCACAGCACAGCGCAGAGATCCAGCGAATTGCAGTTCACAGCCCAGAAGTTAGAGGGAACCTAACCACACTTCGCGTAAGCCTACTTAACAGAACGTAACCAGACTAAACATCACGTGCCGACGCCACTACCACGTGCCGACGCCACTACCTGTAGAATTCTCAGAGACAAAGGGAAAATATGTGGGCACTGCTGGGCGCAGAAACCGAGAAAATAGCATACTGTAGCACTAAAGTTAAAGCTATCCTCCCCTAACTGAACAAAGCGTAACATAACCATACGTACCTAACCCAAACTAACGTGCCGCGGCCATTATTACGGTCCTCTCCAGAGAAAAGCAGACATGTCCGTGGTGAGTAGGACGCAGAAATCCATAGAATCCCTGTGTATATCAGAAAAGTGAGAGCAACCCAAATCTGACCAAACCAGCAGAACGCAGCCACACATAGGACAGCCAAGCCCTGCGTGCCGAGACCGCTATTCCTGCCCGGCTCTGCGCCAAGCGTGACACTAGAGCGCAGCAGAGCGGAGATATCCACCTAATAGTAGTGTACAGCACAAAAGTCAAAGCCATCCGGTCCTACCCTAACCAAACGTAACGTAACAAAATGTAACATAACTCAAACAAACGTGACGAGACATCCATTGCTTCCCACCCCGGAACCAAGCAGAACATATTAGAGGAGAGTAGAGCGCAGAAATCCACATGTTAGCAGTGCATAACACAAAAGTCAAAGCTACCATACTCTATCATACCCAAACCTAACAGAAACGAACGTAACCGAAGTAAAGCTAACGTGCGGAGGACAATACTGCTGGCCCTTACAGAGACAACCAGAATATACTAGAGGTCAGGATGGGCCAGCAATGCGCCGAATAGCTGCGAATAGCACAGGAGTCAAGATATCCAATCCTTACCTGAACTAACGTAAACAAAGCAAAGGAAGCGTACCTCAACACACCGTGCCAAGACCACTATTGCTGGCCTTCCCGTAGCCAGGCAGAGCGTACTAGAGCACAGTAGGGCGCAGAAATCCACCGAACGGCAGTGAACATCTCAGAAGACAAAGCTGTCCCATCTTAACATGGCCAATCATAAAACAAAGATACGTAACATTTTTCAAGCTAACGTGTCGAGGTCACCATTGCATAGCAGTGTACAGCAAAAGAGTCAAAGGTATCCATTCTTTGAATGAACTGACATAAACTAACGCAACGTAGCCTAACTCAACATACCGTGCCGAGACCGCTATTCCTGGCCACTCCAGTGCCATGTATAAAACATTAGTGCACAGCAGACACCAGAAATCCACACGAGAATAGCGTATAGCCCAAAAGGCAAAGCAGCTCTATACCATCCTAACCAAACGTGACATAAACGAACGTAACATAACTCAAGCTAACGTGCAGGGAATGCCACTTCTGGCCACGCCAGAGACAAGCAGAGCATACTAGATGGAAGCAGAGTGGAAAAATCCGCCGAAAAGATGTGTTTAGCACAAAGGTCAAGGCCATTCTATCCTAACCCAAACAAACGTAATGAAGCCAAGCGTCACATAACTCAATTTAACGTGCCGAGACCACTATTGCTGGTCTCGCCACAGCCAAGCAGAGCATATCAGTGTACAGTAGATCGCAGAAATCTATCTACTTGTAGTGTATAGCACGAAAGTCAAAGCTATCCTATCCTAACATAAACAATCGTCACGTAACCAAACGTAACATTACTCATGCCAACGTGCCGCGTCCACTATTGCTGGCCTCTCCAGTGCCAAACAGAAAATGTTGGTGCGCAATAGGGCGCAGGAATACGCCGAATAGCTGTGGATAGCGCGAAACTCGAAGCTATCGCATCCTATCCTAACCTAACCTGACCCAACCAAACGTAACATACGTCAACCTAACGTGCCGAGAACGCCACTGCTGGCCTTCCCAGAGGCAAGCAGAACATACTAGGGCACAGTAGAGCACAGGAGTCCATCGAATAACAGTGTATAGGACCAAAGTTAAAGCTATTCTGTCCAAACCTAATCAAACATAACGTGCCCAAACGTAACCCAACTCAACCTAACGTGACGAGTCGTCTATGGCTGCCCCACAGAGACATGAAGAACATATAACAGGAGAGTAGAGCTCAGAAATCCAAAGAATAGCAGTGTATAGCGCAAAAGTCTAAGCTACCCTATTCTAACGTAACCAATCGTGACATAAACGAACGTAACCGGACTGAACCTAACGCGCCGAGGACAATATTGCTGGCCTTCACATAACCAAGCTGAACATACTGGAGAACAGTAGAGCGCAGGAATCCACCTAATGCGAGTGTATAACACATAATTCAACGTCATCATATCCTAATATAACCAGATGTACCGTAACCAAGCGTAAGCTAACCCTACCTAACGTGCCGCAGCGATCATTCCTGGCCTCCACATACCCAAGCAGAACATGTTTGTGCGCAGTGGAACGCAGGAATCCACTGAATAGCAGTGTATAGCGTAGGAGTCGTACTAATCCTACCCTAACATAACTAACCGTCACATAGCCAAGCGTAAAGTATCCTAACCCAACGAGCGGAGGCCACTGATGATGGCCGCCCAAGGGCCAAGCAGAATATAGTAGGGCAATGTAGAGCACAGAAATCCACCGACTATCAGTTGATAGCACGAAAGTCATAGCCATCCTTACAGAACATAGCCTAGCCTAACCTATCAAAACGAAGACTTTCTCAACACAACGTGCCGTTACCACAATTTCTGGCAAGCCCAGGGCCAAGCAGAAAGTATTGACGCACACTAGAGCGCAGAGATCCACCGAATGGCAGTATACAGCACAAAATGCTATCCCCATAAAGGCAAACGTAACGTAAGAATATATTAGAGGTGCGCAGGCACAGAAATTCATAGAATCGCAGTGTATAGGACAAAAGCCGAAGCTACCCTAAACTATGCTAACCAAACGTAACACAACCGAAAGTAACCGGACACATACTAACGTGCCGAGTACAATATTGCTGGTATCCTCAGTGACAAGCAGAGCATATTAGGGCCCAGGAAAGCGCAGAAATCCGCCGAAGAGCAGTGTATAGCGCCGAATTCAAAACTATCCTGTCCTAACCCAACACGACCTAACCTAGCCAAGCGTAATCTACCTCAGTCTAACGTGCCCCGACCAGTACTGCTGGCGTCCACAGAGTCAAGCAGAGCATATTATAGCAGAGTAGAGAGCAGAAATCCATTGAATCGCAGTGTATAGCAAAAAGGTCGAAACTATCCAAACCTAACCAAAGCAAACATAGCAGAGCCAAACGTACCCTGCCTCAACCTAATGTGCCGAGACCACTATTACCGGCGTCCAGAGTGCCAGGCAGATCGTACTAGAGCACAGAAGTGCGCGAAGGTCCACCGCATTACAGCGTGTATTGCAGAAGACAAAGTTACCCTAACCAAACCCAAACAAGCCGAGCGAAGGTACACTTAGCCTAACCAAGCCTAGTGAGCCGCGACCACTATTTCCCGCCTCGCCAGAGCAAAGCAGAGCATATCAGATCACAGTATTGAGCTAAAATCCTCCGAATTGCAGCTTACAGCGCAGAAGTCAAATGTATCCTAGCCTAGCGTAATAAAGCGTAACAACTCCAAACGTAACCTATCTCTTCGCGCCGCGCCGCGTCCACTGGTCCTAGCCTCCCTAGAGAGAAGCAGAGCATATTATATCACAGTAGAGCGCAGAAGTCCACTGAGTAGCAGTGTACAGCGTAAAAGTCAAAGCTGTCCTAGCCTAACCAAGCCAAACATAGCATAACGGAAAGAAACCTAACTCCACCAGCCAGCCCTAAACCACTACTTGTGACCTCCAAGGAGCCAAGCAGAATATACTAGAGCACAGTAGATCACAGAAATCGGCAGCGTTGCAGTGCAAAGCGTAAAAGTAGGGACAACATACACTAACCTGCCCAACGCAAACCACCGAAAACGTAGCCTAGCCCTACGTATGGTTCCGAGACCACTATTGCGGTCTTTCCCAGAGGCAAGTTGAACAAACCAGATCACAGCGGAGCGCTGCGTTCCACCGAATAGCAGTGTATAGCAGAAAAGTCAAAGTTGTCCTCTCCTAAGCAAACCGATCGTAACATATCCGAACGTAACATAACACAAACTAACATACAGCGACCACTATTGCTGGCTTTCCCTGAATCGAGCAGAATTCCGCAGAGCACAGAAGAGCGCAGAAGTCCACCGAATATCTGCCTATGGCAAGAAAGTCAAAGCTTTCCGAACCTAACCCAAAAAACGTGACCTAGCCAAACGCACATTACCTGACCTAACGTGCCGAGACCACTATTGCTGGACTCTCCAGAGCCGGGTAGAATATTCTAGAGCAAAGCAGGGAGAAGAAAGCCTCCATGGAACAGAGAATGGCACAAACGTCAATGACATCCTTGCCTTAAATGACCGAACCTTCCCAAACGAAACGTAGACTAACTAAACCTAACGAGACGGGAACATTATTGCTGGCCTCCCCAGTGTCGAGCAGAGCACATTCGAGCACCGTAGAGCGCAGTAATCCACCGAATAACAGCCTATGCCAAGAAAGTCAAAATGATCCCGACCTAACACAAACAAGCATAACCTAACCGAACGTAACCTAACCTAGCCAAACGTAACCTAACTCGACCCAACGTGCTGAGACCACTATAGCTGGCATCCCCACAGCCAAGCAGAATATACTAGAGCACTGGACAGCGCAGGAAGCCACCAAATAGCAGCGTATATGACAAGAGCCAAAATAAGGCCTACCGCAGTCTGACCTGACCTAACGTAACCAAACGTAACTTATCTCAACCTATCGTGTCACAACTAATATTGCTACATACCCCAGGGTCGAGCAGACTACTGTAGAGCAATCTGGAGCGCAGAAATCCGCCGAATAGCAATGCATAGCGCAAATGTAAAACTTATCCAGTTCTAACCGAATCAAACGTAACATAACCAAGCGCAACATAATCTAACCTAACGTGCTTATACAACTGTTTCTGGCCTCCCCAATGCCATGCGGAACATACCATAGCACAGTAGAGCGCAGAAATCTACCGAATTGCAGTGTATAGCGCAAAAGTCGAAGCTATTCTAGCCTAACCGGGCCGAACCTAACCCAAACGAACGTAATCTAACTCAACCTAACCATTTCTGGCATCCGCAGAGCAAAGCAGAGCATATCAGCGAACAGTAGATCACGGAAACACACCGAAAATCAGTGTATAGCACAAGAGCGAGAGCTATATCGTCCTAACCGTAACTAAGGTAGCGTAAACGTACGCGACATAAGACACCCTAACGTGCTGAGACCACTATTTCTGCAATGCAAGGAGCCAAGCAGAATGCATTAGAGCAGAGCAGCGCGCAGTATTCCGCCGTACAATGGTGCATTTCGCAAAAGAAGAAGCCATTCTACACAAACCGAATCAAACGTAGCACAGCCAAACGTAACCTAACTAAGCCTATCGTGCCGCGGCCACTACTGCTGGCCTCCCTATCCTATGTTAGGATGGGGAAGCTTTGACTTCTTTGGCACACACTGCTGTTAGGATCATTGTTGCGATCTACTGTGCGCTAGGGTGTTCTGTCTGTATTTGTGGAATCCAGCAGTTATGGTCTCGGCACCTTATGATGAGATAGGCTGCGTTAGGTTAGGATGAGTTAGGTCAGTTTATGTTTGGATATCTTCGACTTTTGGGCTATACGCTGCAATGCGGTGGAATCCTGCGCTCAACTGTGTCTAATATTTTCTTCCTTTATCTGGCGATGCCAGCAATGGTGGTCTCGCTACACTAGGTATAGTGCGGTTACGTTTTGTTTGGTCATGTTGTGTTACGTTCGTCTAAGATAGCATTGACTTTCCCGCTGGACACAGTTATTCGGCGTATTTCTGCGCTCCACCGTGCTGTACTACATTCTGCTTTTCCCTGGGAGGTCAACAATAGTGGTCCCGGCATGTTAGGCCGAGTTATGTTACGTTTGGATAGGTTATGTTTGTTTGGGTCAGGTTTGGATATCTTCGACTTCTCTGCTATATGCTGCGATACTATGGAATTCTGAGCCCTACCCTCCTCTACTACGTTCTGTCCGTCTACCGGGATCCCAGCAATAGTGGTTGTGGCACTTTATGTTTATTCAGGTTACGATTGTTTAGGTTACGTTAGGATGGGCTATGTTTCCATAGCTTTGACTTTTCTGCTATGCACTTCGTCTCTATGGATTTTTGCGTCCTGCTCTCCTATAGTATGCTCTGCCCGACTCCGCGGTGGCCAGCAATAGTGGTCGTGGCACCTTAGTTTTGAGAATGATTACGCTAGGTCACGTTACGTTTGGTTAGGTTAGGATAGTGTATCTTCGACTTTTGTGCCATACACTGCTCCTCGGTGGATTTCTGCGCTCTACTGTGCTCTAATGCTTCCTGCTTGGCTCTGGTGAGCACAGAAATCGTGGCCACTGCACGTTAGGCTGAGATATGTTATGTTCGGCTAGGTCAGGTTAGTTTTCGTTAGGAAAGGATAGTTATGACTTTCGTCCTACATACTCTTATTCGGTGGATTTCTGAGCTCTACTGTGCTCTAGCATTTTCTGCTTGGCCGTGGGTTAGCCGGCAATAGTGATAGCCGCAAGATATGTTAAACTATGCTACGTTTGGTCAGGTTACGTTGCTGTCGGTTATGTTCGGGTAGCTTCGGCTCTTCTGCTTTACACTGCGATTATATTGAATTCTGCGCTCTACTCTCCTCTAATATGCTACGCTCGGCTTTGTGGAGGCCAGCAATAGTGGTCTCGGCACATTTGGTAGAGATCCGTTTCGTTTGGTTAGGTTAGGTTTTGTGAAGTTCGGTTAGCATAGCATCGCCTTTCGTGCTGGGCACAGTCGTTCGGCGGATTTCTGCGCTCTGCCGCGCTCTACTACATTCTGCCTGGCTCTTCGGAGGCCAGCTACAGTGGTCGCGGCACGCTATGCTGAGATATGCTACGTTTGGTTGGGTTACATTAGTTTGTGTTAAGTTCGGGTAGCTTCGTCCTTTCGGCTATACGCTGGGATTCTATAGATTTCTGATTACTACCCACCTCTACTGTGTTCTGCTCGGCTCCGGGAGGGCAGCAATAGCCGTCGCAGCAAGTTAGGTATTCTTAGGTTAGGCTTGGCTATGCTAGAAGTGGTAAGGTTGGGATAGTATTGCATTGAGCTTTGAGTTGTAATCTGCTATTCGGTGGATTTCTGCGATCTACTTTGCACTAATATGCTCTGCTCGGCTCTGAGTTGGCCTGCAACAGTGGTCTCGCTACGTTATGTTGAGCTATGTTACGTTTGGTAAGTTTAGGATAAGATACCATTGAAATTTGTGCTACATGCTGCTATTCTCTGGATTTCTACGTTCAACTGTGCTGTAATGTTTTCTGCCTGGCTCCGCAGAGCCCAGAAATAGTTGTCTCGGCATGATAGGTTGAGCTATGATACGTTCGGTTAACTCATGTTGTTTCAGGTAAGGTTTAGGTATTTTTAACATTTTGCTATACACTGCAACGCGGGGGATTTCCGAGCTCGACTCTCCTCTAGTATATTCTGCTTGGCTCTGCGGATGCCAGCATAGGCGGTGTCGTCACGTTAGGTTGTGATGCGCTACGTTTGGTTTGGATAGGCTATGTCGGATTCGGTTATGATAGCTTTGTCTTCCGTACTGTACACAGTTATTCGGTGGATATCTGGGCTCTACTGTGCTCTACTATAACCTGCTTGGCCCTGGGTAGGCCACCAATAGTGGTCGCGGCACGTTAGGTTTTGATGGGCTACGGCCGGTTATGTTACGATTGATTGGGTTATGAGAGGGTAGCATAGAATCTTGTGCAGCGCACTGCTGTTCGGCGGATTCCTGCACAGTACTCTGCTCCAATATATTCAGCTTGGTTCTGCGAAGGCCAGAAATTGTGGTATCGGCACGTTATGTTGTGTTAGGCTACGTACGGGTAGGTTGGGTTAGGTAATGTTAGGTAGCGGGCTCCCCGACATTTGTGATATACACTGCTATTCGTCGGATATTTGTGCTCTACGGTGCCCTAATATGTTCAGCTTGTCCCTGGGAAGACGAGCAATAGCGGCAACGTCACTCTATGTTGGGTTAGCGTAGGTTTGTCTATGTTATGTTTGGCTAGGTTAGGCTTGGACTGCTTTCACTTCTGTGCTATGCACTGCAATTCGCTGGATTTCTGCGCTCCACAGAGATCTAATATCCTCCGCTTTGCTCTGGGGTGGCCAGAAATAGTGACAGCGTCGCATTAGGTTAAGTCATGTTGTGTCCGTTTATGCTAGGTTGGGACACGCATGGTTATGATGGCTGTGGCCTTTGTGCTATGCACTGCTGTTCGGCGGATTTCTGCGCTCTGCTGTGCTCTAGTATGATCTGCTTTGCACTGGGAAGGTCAGCAATGGTGGCCTCGGCACGATAATTTGAGCTAGGTTGCGTTCGGATAGGTTAGATTGGGCTACATTTGGTTAGGGTACCTTCCACTTTTGTGCTATGTACTGCTATTTGGTGGATTTCTGAGATCTACTGTGCTCTAGTATGCTCTCTTTGTCCCTGTGGGGCAGAAATTGTCGTCACGTTACGTTGGGTTGAGTTATATTACGTTTGGGTATGTTTCGTGTGCTTAGGTTAGGATAGGGCAGCCCTGACTTTTGATCTTTACTCTGCTATTCGGTGGATTTCTGCGCTCTAAATTGCTCTACTGTTCCCTGCTTCGCCCTGGATATACTAGCAATAGTAGTTCCGGCACGTTGTGTTGTGTTAGACCACGTGTGGTTATGTTACGTTTGGTTTGGATGGGATAGTATATCTTTGACTTTTCTGCCGTAGATTGCCGTGCTGTGGGCTTCTGCTCTCTACGCTCCTCTAATACGTTCTGCTTGGCGATGGAGAGGCCAGCAGCAGTGGTCTCGGCCTGTTAGGTCCAATAATTTTGTGTTCGGTTAGTATAGGGTAAGTCAGGTTAGGATAGAATATATTTGCCTTTTGTGATACACAGTGCTGTTTGGAGGCTTTTTGCGCTCTACCGTGATCTAATACTGTGTGGTTTGCTCTGGGGAAGCCGGAGACGATGGCCACGGCTCGTTAGGGTGGGTTAGGTTATGTTTGGCTATGGTACATTTGGTTAGGTCAGGAATGGTAATCTTTGACTTTGATGGTATAAACTGATATTCGTTGGATTTCTGCTCTCATCGTTGCTCTCCTATACTCTGCTCGACTCTGTGGAGGCGAGCAGTGGTGGTCGTGGCACGATTGTTAGTGTTCGGTGACGTTTGGTTAGGCTAGGTTAGGTTAGGTTTGGTTTTGATGGCCTTGACTTTTACGCTGGACACTGTTATTCGGTGAGTTTATACGCTCCGCTGTGCTCTACTAAGTACTGCTTGGCTTTGAAGAAGCCAGTAATCGTGGTTTCGGCTCGTTATGTTTAGTTATACTACGTTTGGTTATGTTAGATTTGGCCTGCTTGGGATAGGATCTCGCCGACTTTTGTGATGTACATTGCTATTTGGTGATTCTTGTGCTTTACTGTGCTCTACTACATTCTGCTCGATTCTGCGGAGGCCAGCGATAGTGGTCTCGGCAAGATAGGTGAATGTATGTTACCTGTGTTTGGGCTAAGTTGCGTTGGGTTTGGTTAGGTTTCCTGCGTCTTTTGTCCTGTACCCTTCTGTTCTAATGATTTCTGCGATCTGCTGTCGCCTAATACGTTCTGCTTTGCTCCAGGGAGGCCAGAAGCTATGGTCGCTGCACGTTAGGTTGCGATAAATACCGTTTGTATAGTTAGATACCGTTACGTTGGTGTGGGTTAGGTTAGGATAGTTTTTACTTTTGCTCTCAACACTGCAATCATATTGATTTCTGCGCTTCACTCTGCTCTTTCATATTCTGCCAGTCCCTGGGGACTCCAGCAATAGATGTCGCAGCACATTATGTTGGGACATTTTACGTTTCTTTAGGTTATGTCAGGATCGGTTTGGTTGGTATAGCTTTGACTTTTGTGCTGTATACTGCTGTTCGGTTGATTCCCACGCTCCACATTGCCCTAGTATATTTTGCGCTGCTCCGGGGAAACCAGGAATAGTGGTCGTGTTACGCTGGGTTGAGTTATGTTACGTTCGGTTACAATATCTTAGGACATGTTTGCTAAGAATGGCTTCGGCTTTTGCGCTATACGCTGCTATGCCGTAGATTTCTGCGCTCTACGTTGCTCTATCATATTCTGCCTCGCCTCGGGAAGGGCAGCAACAGTGATTTCGGCGCGTCATGTCAAGTTGGCTTGCGTTCGGTTAGCTTTGGTTAGATCGTGTGTGCGTGGATAGCTTCGGCATTTCCGCTATACACTGCTAGTCTATGGGCTTCTGAGCGCCACTCCTCTCTAATATGTTCTGCTGGGATATTGGGAGGCCAGTAATAGTGGTCGCGGCTCGTTAACTTGAGCTCGGCTACGCTTGGCTACGTTAGGTTAGTTTGGGTTGGGTTAGGATAGCTTTGACTTTTCAGTTGTACACTGCTTATCTATGGATTTCTATGCTCCACTCTCCTCTAGCATGTTCAGTATGTCTCTGTGGACGCTAGCAACAGTTGTCCCGGCACTTTATGTTGAGTTATGTTACGTTCGGAAGGTAGAGGGTAGTTTGTGTCAGGGTAGTGTAGCTTTGACTTTTCTGTTATACACTGCTATTCTGAGAATATCTGCGCTCCTCTCTCATCTATTATGAAAGGCTTGGCTCTGGGAAGGACAGCACTTGTCGCGGCACGTTAGGTTCTGTCAGGATACGTTTCGCGACGTTGCGATTGGCTAGGATAATTCAGGATAGCTTCGACTTTTTCGCTATACACTGGTTAACGGCGTATTTCTGTGTTCTACCCTCCTCTAATATGCCCTCCTTGTATCCGCGGAGGGCAGCACTGGTGGTTTCGGCACGTTAGGATAAGTTATGCTACGTTCGGTTAGTTTACGTTTGGTCAAGTTATGAGGGGTGGCTTTGATTTTTGTGCTATACACTGCTGTTCGGTTCGTTTGCGCGCTCTACTGTGCTCTAACATGTTCCGCTTGGCCCTGGGGAGTCCAGCAATGGCGGCCGCAGCGCCATAGGTTGAATCAGCTTGGGTTTTGCTTGGCTAGGCTAGGTTGTGTTCGGTTCGGATAGATTCGACTTTTGTGTTATACACTGCTCTTCGGCCCGTATCTGCGCTCCGCGTTGCACTACTACGCACCGCTTGTCTGTGGGGAGGCCAGTAATAGTGGGCGTGGAACCCTTTTTTGCAATGTTACGTTCGGAATTGTTAGGGTAGGTTAAGTTTGGTCAGGGTGGCTTTGACATTTTTGCTATACAATGCCATTCGGCGGATGTCTGCGCTCTTCTGTGCTCTAGTATATTCTGTTCGTCTATGGGGAGGACAGCAGTCGTGCCCTCGGCACGTCAGGTTTAGTCAGGTTACGTTCGGTCTGTTTGGGTCGGGCCATGTTTTGTTAGCATAGCCTTAAGTTTTTTGCTTTACACTGGCGTTCGGTGGATTTCTGCGATCTACTGTGATCTAGTATGTCCAGCTTGGCTATGGGGAGGGCAGCAATAGCCGTCTCGGCACGTTAGGTTTAGCTAGGTTGGGTTGGGGTAAGTTAGGTTAGGTTGGCTTTGACTTTTTTGATATACACTGCTATTCTATGGATCTCTGGGTTCTACTCTCCATTAGTATGTTCTGCTTGTCTCTGGCGAGGCCAGCAGTTGTGGTCGCGACACGCTCGGTAGAGCTAGGTTACGTTCGGTTGTGTTGGGTTAGTCTTAGTTTGGTCATTGTAGCTACGACCTTTGTGCTGTACACTGCTATTCGGAGGATTTCTGTGCTCTACTGTGATCTAGTATGTCCGGACTTGGATCTGCAGAGGGCAGCAATAGCGGTCTCGGTGCGTTAGGTTGCGTTAGACTATATTTGCTTATGTTCCGCTTCATTGCGTTAGGATTTGATATCTCCGATTTTCCTGATATACACCGCGAATGTATAGATTTCAGCGTTCTACTCTCCACTACAGTGTTCTGCTTGGCTCTCGAGTGGCTAGCAGCAGTTGTCGATGCACTCTATGATGAGACAGACTACGTTTGGTTAGTATGGGTTATGCTGTGCTCGGCAAGAGTAGCTTTAACTTGTGTGCTGTACACTGCTATAAGGTAGATTTCTGCGCCTTAGTGAGCTCTAGTATGTCGTGCCCGCCTCTGTGGAGGGTAGTACTCCTGGTCTTGGTACGTAAGGTTGAGTTAGCCTATATTTGGTTATGTTCGGTTGGTATGTTTTAGGTTTGGGTAGCTCTGATCTCTCCGAAATTCACAGCGATTCTATGGATAGCAGCTAATAAGCTGGATTTCAACGCCCTACAGTGCTCTAATACTTTCAGCTTGGCTCTGGGAAGGCCAGCAATAATCATCTCCGCAAGTCACGTTGAGATAGGTTACGTCCGGTTCGGCTGCGTTAAGCTTAGTGTGGTTTTGGTATTCTAAACACTTCTGCAGTACACTGCTATTCGGCGGATATCTGCGCTCTAGTATGCTATAGTATGTCCGGCTTGGCGTTGGGGAGGGCAGCAATAGCGGTCTTAGCAAGTAAGTTAAGGTTAGGCTACGTATGGTTATGTTCTGTTGGTTTGTGATAGGTCTGGGTAGCTCTGACTCTCTTGGTTCGCACTGCGATTCTATGGATTTCTGATTTCTCCCCTGCACTCGTGTGTTCCGCCTGCCTCTGGGTAGGCCAGCAGTAGCGGCCACGGCACGTTAGGTTTAATTACATTACGATTTGTTATGTTACGGTTGGTTACGTTAGGAGAGGATAGCTTTGACTTTATTTTAATAGTCTGCTATGAGGTGGATTTCTGCTCGCCACCGCGCACTAATCCTTTCTGGTTAGCTCTAGGAAGGCTAGAAACAGTGGTCTCGGAACGTTACGTTGAGTCATGTTACGTTCGATTATGTAGGGTTATGCTATGCTTTGTAAGGATAGCTTTATCTTTTGTTCTGTACACCGCTGTTCGGTGAATCTCTGCCACCTACCGTGGTCAAATAGTTTCAGCTTTGCTCTGACAAGGCCAGCAAGAGTGGTCACGGCACGTTTTGATGAGAGAGGCTACGTTCGGTTAGATTGGGTTAGGCTACGTTTGTTAAGGATAGCCTTAACTTTTGTGCTTTACACTGCTATTCGGTGAACTTCTGGGATCCACTGTGCTCTAGTATGCCCTGCTTGTCCCTGGGGAGGGCAGCAAAATTGATCTCGGCACGTTAGATTGCGTCAGGGTATGTTTGAATATGTTCCGTTTGTTTGGGTTAACTTCGGGTTGCTTTGACTATTCTCATATGCACTGCGGTTCTATGGATTTCTGCAGTCCGTTCTCCACCAATATTTCCTGCTTGGCTATGGGGAGGGCAGCAATGGCGGTCGCGGCACGTTAGGTTGAGTTAGGATACGTTTTGTTATGTTACGATTGGATAGGTTAGGAGAGGGTAGCTTTGGCTTTAGTGCTATAGTCTGCTATTAGGTGGGTCCCTGCGACCTACTGTGCTCTAATACTTTCAGCTTTGCTCCAGGAAGGCCAGCAATGGTGGTCTCGGTACGTTACGTTGAATCAGGTTACGATCGGTTAGGTTGTGTTAGACAATGTTTTGTTATGGTAGCAATAGGCATCTTACTGTACAATTACGTAAGGTGGACTTCGGCGCTCCACTGCGCTCTAGTATATCCTGCTTGGATAAGTAGAGCGCAGCAATAGCGGTCTAGGAAAGTTTGTTTGGGTTATGCTACGTTTGGGTACGTTCCATTTGTTTGTGTTAGGTTTGGATAGCCCTGATTTTTCTGATGCACACTGCGATTCTATGGATTTTTGCGTTCTACTCTTCACTATCGAGTTCTGCTTGACTCTGCGGAGGTCAGCAATAGCTCTGGCGGCACGTTACGTTCAGTTAAGTTGCGCTTGGTTATGTTAAGTTTGGTTACGTTATGAGAGGCTAGCTATGACATTAGTGCTATTGTCTGATATTAGGCGGGCTTCTACGCTCTACGGTGTTTTAATATTTTCAGCTTGTCACTGGGAAAGCCAGTAATAGTGGCCTTCGCGCTTTATGTTGGGACAGGTTACGCTCGGTTAGGTTGCGTCAGGCTAGGTTTGGACAGGATAGCTTCCTCTTTTACGCTGAACACCTGGGGTGGGCAGCAATAGCGGTCTCAGCACGTTGGGTTGAGTTGTGCTACGTTTGGTCATTTTCCGTTTGTTTTGGGTTACATGTGAGTAGCTTTGACTCAACCTATATACACAGCGATTCTATGGGTTCCTGCGTTCTGCTCTCCGCCAGGGTGTTCTGCTTGGCTCCGGAAAGGTCAGCAATAGTTGTCTCGGCAATTTATTTTGAGTCATGTTACGTTCGGTTTGGTTGGGTTAGGCTACGTATGGTCCGGATAACTTTATCTTTCGTGCTGTGCAGTGCAGTTCGGTGGAATACTGTGCCATACTGTGCTCTAGAATGTCCTGCTGGGCTCTCAGGATGGCAGCAACAACGATCTCGGCACTTTAGGCTGAGTTAGGGTATGATTGGAAATATTCGGTTGGTTGGGTTAGGCTTGGGTGCCGCAGAATTTTCTGATATGCACTGCGGCCCCATTGATTTCTGCGTTCTACTCTCCATTAATCTGTTCCGCCAGGCTCTGGGGAGGCCAGGAATAGTGGCCGCGGCACGTTAATTTGGGCTTGTTTACGTTCGGTTATGTCGCGATTTGTTAGGTTAGGAGCGGATGGTTTAGATCTTAGTGCTACGCTCTGTTATTAGGTGGATACCTGTGTCCAGCAGCGGTCCAATATTTTCAACTTGGCTCTGAGAATGCCAACAATAGTCTTCTCGGCACGTTGTGCTGTGTGAGGTTACGTTCGGTTGGGTTGGCTTAGGCTAAGTTTTGTTAAAGTAGCTTCAACTCATGTGCTGTACACTGCTATTCGTTGGATTTCTGCGATCCAATGCGCTCTAATATATTTGGCTTAATGCTGGTGATGCCAGCAATAGTGACAGCGGCACGCTATATTTAGTCATGTTACGCTTGGCTTGGCTATGCTAGGATAGGTTTGGTTAGGATAGCTTCGACGTTTGCGATCTACACTACTATACGATCGATATCTGTGCACCGCATTGCTCTACTAGCATCGGCTTGAATTAGGGGAGGCCAGCAATAGCGGTTGTGGCACGTTTGGATGAGATACGTTACGTTTGATTAGGTTAGGTTAAGTTAGGTTAGGTTAAATTTGGTCAGCATATCTTTGACTTTTGTGTTATACACTGCTATTCGGTGGATTGATACGCTCTACATTGCTCTACTGTACCCTGCTCGGCTCCTGGGTAGCCATTAATAGTGTCCTCGGCAGGTTAGTTTGCGTTAGGATACGTTTGGTTAGGAGAAGTTTTATTGTGTTGGGTTTGGGTAGCTTTGTCTTTCGTGGAATACACTGTCATTCGATGGTTTCTTCGATCTACTGTCTGGAGTATATTCTGCTTGACCCTGAGATGTCCAGCAATAGTGGTCGCGGCTCGTTATGTTGTGTTATGCACCGTTTGGTTAGGCTATATTTGTCTGGATTAGGTTTGGATATCTTTGACTTTTCTGCTGTACTCTGAGATTCTATGTATTTCTGCACAGTATTCAACTCTAAAATATTCTGCTTGGACCTAGGAGACCAGCAATAGTGATCGCTTTACGTTAGGCTCAGTTGGGCTATGTTTGATTGCGTTTCGATTGGTTATATTAGAAGATGCTAGCTCCGACTTTTGCGATATACACTGCTTTTCGGCGGATTTCTGCACTCCAATATGCTCTAATATGATCACCTCGGCTCCGGGAAGGCCAGCAATTGTGGTCTCGGCAAGTTAGTTTGAGCTATGTTGCGTTCGGTTAGGTTAGGTGAGTTTGGGTCAGGTTAGGGTGTCTTTCATTTTTTGTGCTATACTCCTCCATTCTATGCACTTCTTCGCCCTACTTTCCTCTAATATGTGCCGCTTGGCTCTGGGAATCCAGCAATACTGGTCGCGGCACGTTAGGTTCAGTAAGGTTACGTTGGGTGTAGTTAGGCTACCTTGGGTTAGATTAGGACTGTTTTGCCTTTTGTGCTCAACACAGCTATCCTATGGACTTCTGTGCTCCACTGTACTGTGTCATATTCTGGATGTACCTGGGGACGACAACAAGAGTCGTCGCTGCACGTTAGGTTGAGTCATGTTTCCTTTGGTCCGGCTAAGTTATTTTGGGTTGTGTTCTTGCAGCATCAACATTTGTGCTCACAAGGCTATCCTATGGACTCCTGTGCCCTACAGTCCTCTAGTTGTATCCGCTTGTCTCTGGGGGCGCCAGCAATAGTGGCCGCAGCACGTTACGTTGTGTTGTGTTGCGCTTGGCTAGGTCAGGTTAGGATATGTTTGGTCACGTTATCCTTGAATTTTGTGCTGCACACTGATCTTCGGTGGATTTCTACGCCCTACATTGTTCAACCATACCCTGCTCGATCATGGAGTGTCTAGTAATAGTCGTCACGTCACGTTAGATTGGGTCGGATTACGTATGTTCGAGTTAGGCAATTTCGGATTCAGTTAGTGTAGCTTTGACTTCAGTGCTCAACACCGCTATAATATTGGCACCTGTGCCCTAAGGTGCTCTATCATCGTCTGCTTGTCTCTGGGGACGCGAGCAATAGTGGTCACGGCACGTAAAGGTGAGTTTTGTTGCGGCTGGTTAGGTCATTTTAGGTTAGGTCTGATCAGGTTATCCTTGAATTTTGTGCTGCACACTGCACTTCGGCGGATTTCTACGACTTACGTTGCTGTACCATACTCTTCTCGATTCTGTGTTGTCCAGCGATAGTTGCCAAGTCACGCTAGGCTGAGTTCGGCTACGTTTGGTTAGATTACGTTCGCTATGGTTAGGCACGTACAGCTTCGACTCTTCTACCCTACAAAGCGACTCTATGTATTTCTGCACTCTACTGTGGCCTAATATGCTCTGGCTGGCACTGGGCGCGCTGGCATTAGCTGTCCAGGCGCGTCAGGTATAGTTAGGTTACGTTAGGTTAGATTACGTGTGTTTGTGTTAGGTTTGGATAGCTGCGACTTTCTTGGCGAGGACAGTTATTAGGTGGGTTTCTGCGCTCCACCGTTCTCTCGTATACTATGCTTGGCTCTGAGGAGCTCAGCGATAGTGGTCTCGGCACGTTAGGTGAAGTTAGGTTGTGTCTGCTTATATCACGTTTGGGTGGGTTAGGACAGGGCGGCTGTTACTTTCGTGCTGTACACTGTTATTCGGTGGATTTGTGCTCTCTACATTGCTCCCCTATACCCTGCTCGACTCTAGGGATGAGAGAAATAGTGCGCGCGCACTTTGGTTTGGGTTATGTTACGATTGATTCGGTTAGAAATGTGTATGCTCGGTTAGGGTAGCTTTGGCTTTCGTATACGCAGTTATTCGGTGGGCTCATGCCCTCCACTGTGCTCTAATCTAATCTGCTAGACCCTGGGGAGGCCAGCGATAGTGGTCGCGGCAGGTAACGTTGAGTTTGTCTACGTTAGGTTGGGTTTTGTTAGTTTGGGTTAGGTTTGGATGTCTTTGCCGTTTCTGCTGTACATTGCGGTTGTATAGATTTCTGCCTAACATTCTCGTCTAATATGTTCTACGTGGCTCTGGGGAGGTTAACAATACTGGTGGCAGCATCCTAGGTTGAGCATTATTACGTTTGGTGGTGTTATCGTTTGTTAAGTTACGACAGGTTACCCTCGACTTCTTTGCTATACACTGCTATCCGGAGGATTTCTACGTTCTACATTGCTCTGATATACTCTGCTCGGTTCTCGGGTGGATGGTAATAGTGGTTTTGTCATGTCAGTTTGGGTTGGGCTACGTTTGGTTAGGTTATGTTCGGATAGGTTAGGAGATGATAACTTTGACTTTTATGCTATACACCGCTATTCGTTGGATTTCTGCGCTTTGCTGTGCTCCAGTGGATTCAGATTGGCTCTGGGGAGGCCAGCAGTATTGCTGTCGGCACGTAAGTCTTAGTTATGTTGCGCTCGTTTATGTTACGTATTGTTAGGTAAGGATGGGATAGCTTTATCATTTGTGCTATACACAGCTATTTGTTGGATTTCTGCGCTCAACATTGCTCTATTATACTCTGCTCGACTCTGGAGAGGCCAGTAACAATTGTCTCCGCACAATAGCTTGCGGTATGCCAGGTACGATTAGGTTATTATTGTCTGGGTTAGGATCGGGTAGCTTTGACTTTCGCGGCATAAACTGTTGCTCGGTTGGTTTCTGCGCTCTACTGAGCACTAATATGCAATGCTCGGCTCTGGGGAAGCCAGCAGTGGTGGTCTCGCCAAGTTGACATAGCTAACGTTTGGACATGCTACGTTTGGTTAAGTTAGGATAGGTTAGCTTTGACTTTTGTGCTACACACTGACATTGGGTGAACTTCTGTGCTCGACTGTTACCATATGTGCTCTGATTTCCTCTGGGGAAGGCTGAAGGGGGTGCCGCAGCACGTTTATTTGTGTTAGGTCACGTTTGGCTGGGTTATGTTTGTTTGGGTCTAGTTTGGTGGCCTTGATTTCTCAGCTATACCCTGCGATCCTATGAATTTGGAAGGTCTCCTCTCCTCTAATGTGCTCTACATGGTGATGGGGAGGCCAGGAGTATTGGTCCCGGCACGTAAGGTTATGTTATGTTACGTTTGTTTATATTACGTTTGGATAGGTTATGATAGGATATGTTCGACATTTGTTCTATAGACTGCTATCCGGTTGATTTCTACGCTACACATTGCTCTACTATACTTCGCTCGACAGCCGGGATTAGGGCAATTGTGCTCGTGGCACGTTATGTTTTGTTATGTTAGGTTTGGTTACGTCAGTATAAGCTATGTGTGGTTAGGGTAGCTACGACTTTCGTGCTATACGCTGCTATTCGATGGATTCCTGCCCCCCACTGTGCTCTACTCTAATCTGCTAGACCCTGTGGAGGCCAGCAATGGTGGTTGCGGCACGTTACCATGTGATTCGCTACGTTAGGTTAGGTTATGTTTGATTGGGTTTGGTTTGGTTATCTTTGACTTTCCTGCTGCACGCAGCGATTCTACGGACTTCTGCAGCCAACTCTCCTCTAATATGTTCTGCCTGGCTCAGGAGAGGCCAGCAATAATTGTGGTGGAACGTTTAGTTGAACTTGGTTACGTTTGGTGGTGTTACGATTGGTACGGTTAGAACAGGGTACCTTTCACATTTGTACTACATACTGCTTTTCGGTGGACGTATACGATCTACTGTGCTCTAATATGCTCCGCTTTGCTCGGAGGAGGCCAGAAATGGTGGCCGCGGCAAGTCAGGTTTAGTCAGGTTACGTTTGGTTAGTTTATGTTAACATTGGTACGGTTTGGATACCATTGATTGTTCTGGCATACATTGCGATTCTATGGATACCTGCGCCCTGCTCTCCTCGAATATGTTCTGCATGGCCCTTGAGAGGCTAGCAACAGTGGTCCTGGCACACTGGGTCGACTTAGAATGCGTTTTGTCATATGAGATTTGCTAGGTTAGCACGTGATAGCTACGACTTTTGTGCTGTACACGGACCTTCGGCGGACTTCTGCGCTCTACATTGCTCTACTATACTATGCTCTGCTCTCTGAAAGGCAGCAATGGTGGTCGAGGCGCGCTAGGTTGATTTAAGTTACGTTTGGCTAGGTCAGGCTTCTTTGGGTTCGGTTCGGAAATCTTTGACTCTTGCGTTATTCACTGGCATTCTATTGTCCTCCGCGCTATACACTGGCGTTCTATAGTCCTCTGCTATCTACGCTCCTCTAATATCCTCCGCTTAGCGATGGGGAGGCCAGCAATAGCGGTCTCGGCACGTTATGTAGAGTTACGCTATGCTTCATGATGTCACGATCGGCTACGCGAGGAGAGTGTGGCTTTGGCTTTAGTGACATGGTCTGCTGTTTGGTGGATTTCTGCGCCATAGAGTGCTCTAATGCTTTCAGCCTGGCTCTGGGAAGGCCAGCAATTGTTACCTCTGCGAGTTATGTTAAGTCATGTTACGATTTGTTAGGTTGTGTCAGGCCAAGTTTGGTCAGGATAGCTGTAACCTTTGTGCTGCACACTGCTATTCGGTGGAGCTCTGCGCTCTATGGTGCAATAGTATGACCTCCTTGGATCTGGGAAGAGCAGCAATAGCGGTCTCTGCATGTTAGGTTGGGTTAGTCTATGTTTGGCTATGATCGGTTTATTTGGGCAAGGTATTGGCCGCTTCGACTTTTTTGATACACACCGCGTTTCTATGGCTTTCTGCGTCCTACACTCTACAAGTGTATTCTGCTTGGCCCATCGGAGGCCAGGAAATGAAGTCTCGTCGCTTTATGTTGGGCCACGTTAATTCGGTTAGGTAGGGTTATGCTAAGCTTTGTTCGTAGAGCTTTAGCTTTTGTGCGTACGATGAGGCTCGGTGGATTTAGGCGCTCTACCGTGCTCTTGCATGTCCTGCGTTCCTCTTGGGAGGGCAGCAATAGCGGTCTCGACACGTTATGTTCAGTTAGGCTATGTTTGGTTAAGATACGTTCGCTGGGGTTAGTTTTGGGTAGCTTCGACTTTTCCGATATACACTGTGATTCCATAAATTTCTGCATTCTACACTCCACCATTGCCTTCTGCTTGGCTAAGGGGAGGCCACTAATAGTGGTCGCGGCACGTTCGATTGAGTTACGATGCGTTTGGTTATGTCAAGATTGGTCAGGTTAGGAGTGGATATCTCTGACCTTAGCGCTGTAGTCTGCTATTAAGTGTACTCCTGCGCCCTACAGGCGTCTAATATCTTATGCATGACACCGGGAAGCCCAGAAATAGTGGTCTCGGGAGGTTATGTTGCGCCAGGTTACGTTCGGTTATGTTAGCCAAGGTCATGTTTGGTCATGGTAGCTTCAGCTTTAGTGCTGTGCACTGCATTTCAATATATTTCTGCGCTCTACTGTGCCTTAGTACGCCCTGCTTGGCTCTGGAATGGCCAGCTATAGTGGTATCAGCATGTAACGTTGAGTACGGTTATGTTCGGTTAGTTTGTGTCAGGATAATTTTGGACATGGTAGCTGAAACTTATGTGCTATACACTGCTTTTCGTTCTATTGCTGCGCTCTAACGTGCTCTAGTATGTCCTGCTTGACACCGGGAATGGGAGCAACAGCGGTCACGTCACGTCAGGCTGAGTTAGGCTTTATTTGACTATGTTCTGCTCGTTTTGGTTTGGTTTGGGCAGCTTTCACTTTTCAGATGTGCACTGCCATTCTGCGGAATTCTCTCCCCACTCTCCAATAATGTCTTCTGCTTGGCTTTAGGGAGGCAAGCAATAGTGGTCGCGGCACGTTGGTTTGAGTTAGGTTACGTTTGGTTTTGTCACGATTGGTTAGGTTAGGACTGGTAGTTCGACCTTTGCGCTATAGTCTGCTATTAGGTGGCTTCCTGCGCCCTACAGTGCTCTAATGGTTTCTGCTTGGAGCTCGGAAGGCCAACAGTAGCGGCCTCTGCACGTTACGTTGGGCCAGGTTACGTTCGGTTAGGTTGGGTCAGGCTAGAATTGGACAGGGTATCGTCGACTTACGTGCTGTACAGTGCTGTTCGGTGGATTTCTGCCCTCCACTGTGCTCTAGTATGTCCTGCTTTGCTCTGGGAACGGCAGCGATAGCGGTCTCGACATTGTAAGATTAGTTAAGCTATGTTTGGATATGTTCTGTTGGTTTCGGTTAGGTTTGGGAAGCTTTGACTTTTCTGACATACACTGCGATTCTGCGGATTTGTGAGCTCTCCTCCCCACATATGTGTTCTGCTGGCCCTAGGGTGGGAAGTAATAGTGGTCGCGTCATGTTTGGTTGAGCTACGTTACGTTTGGTCATGTTACGATTCCTTGGGTTCGGGGGGGGGCGGGGATAACTTTGTCTTTAGTGCTGTATTCTGCTCTTAGGTGGATCTTCGCGTCCTGCAGTTCTCTAATATATTCAGCTTGGCTGTGGCAATGCCAGCAATAGTGGTCTCGGCACATTATGATGTGTCAAGTTACGTTCGGTTATTTCCTGTTGGACCGTATTAAGTTTAATTACCTATGATATTTCCGATATGCACTGTTATTCTGTGGATTTCTACCTTCTACTCTCCACTAATTTGTTCTGCTTGGCTCTGTGCATGAACGCAATAGTGGTCGCGCCTCGTTCGGTTGAGTCATGTCACGTTTGGTTATGTTACAATTGGTTAGTCTTGGGAGAGTATAGCTTTGACTTTAGCGCTTTAGTCTCCTATTAGGTGGATCCCTGCGACCTACAGTGCTCTAATATTTGCAGCGTGGCTCTGGGAAGGCCACAAATAGGGGCCCCGGCTCGTTACGTTGGGGCAGATTACGATCGGTTAAGTTGTGTTAGGCTAAGTATGGTTAGGGTAGCTGTAGCTTTTGCTGTTTACACTGCAATTCGGTGAATTCGTGCGCACTACTGTGCTCTGGTATGTCCTCCTTGGCTCTGAGGAGGGCAGCAATGCCCTTCTCGGCACGTTGCACGCTATGTTTCGCCATGTTCCGTTAGTTTGAGATAGGTTTGGGTAGCTTTGACTTTTCTGATATATACTTGGATTTTATCAATTTCTGCGTTCTACTCTCCACGTGGGTGCTGTGCTTGACTCTGTGGAGAGCAGCAATAGTGGTCGCGGCATGTTAGGTTGAGATACGTTACGTTTCTCTAAGCTACGATTGGTTAGGCTAGGGGAGGGTAGCTTCTACCTCAGAGCAATTGCCCGCTATAAGATGGATCCCTGCGCCCTGCATTGCTCCATTGTCTTCAGCTTCGCACTGGGAAGGTCCTCAATAGTGGTCTCGGCACGTTATGTTTAGTCATGTTGCGTTAGGTTATTTTCGATTGGTTTGTGTCATGTTTGTATACCTTTGTTATTTCTGATATACACTGTTATTGTATGGATCTCCGCATTCTACTCTCCACTAATGTGTTCTGCTTGGCTTTGAGGAGGCTAACAATGGTGGTCGCGGCACGTTATATTGAGTCAGGTTACGTTCAGTTAGGTCGCGTCATGCTATGTTTGGTCAGGGTAGGTTTAAGTTTTGTGCTGCACACTGCTCTTCGGTGCATTTCTGCGTTCTACTGTGCCCTAGTATGTCTTTCTCGGCTTTGGGGCAGGGGGGGGGGCATCAATTTTTGGCTCGGCAGGTTAGGTTGAGTTAGGCTATGGTCGTTTGTGTTCTGTTTGCTAGGTTTATGTTTGTGTAGCTTTGACTTTTGCGATATACACTGTGGTTCTATGGGTTTCTGCGTTTAACTCTCAACTAATGTGCTCCGCTTCGCTATGTGGATGCCTGTATTAGCGCTCGCGGCACTTTGGGATGAGTCAGGTTACGTTCGGTTATATTACGGTTGGCTAGGTTAGGAGATGTCATCTTCGACTTTATAGATATGTTCTGCTATTATGTGGGATACTGCGTCCTGCAGTTCTCTAATATTAACTATGGGAAGGAAGGGATAGTGGTCTCGGCACCCTATGGTGAGTTAGATTACGCTGGATTAGGCTAAGATTATTCATAGCAGCTATAATTTTGCTCTTTACACCGCCATTCGGTAGATCTCTGCGCTCTACTGTGCTCTAGAATGACCTGCTTTGCTATGGGGAGGGCAGCAATGATTAGGATGGCATAGCTTTGACTTTAGTGCTATAGTCTGCTAATAAGTGGATCTCTGCGCCCTACAATGCTATAATATTTTCAGCTTGACCCTGGGAATGCCAGCAATTGTGGTCTCGGCGCGTTATGTTGAGTCATGTTACGTTCGGATAGTTTGGGTTAGGCCAAGATTAGTGCTGGTAGCAATAACATCTGTTCTCAACACTGCTATTCGGTGTATTACTGTGCTCCACTGCGCTTCAGTACGTCCCACATGTGTCTCGGTATGTAAGCAATAGCGTCCTCAGCACGTTAGGTTGAGTTAGACTATGTTTGGTAATGTTCTGTTGGTTTGGGTTAGGTTTGGGTATCTTTGACTTTTCTGGTATACACCGGGATTCTATGGCATTCTGCGTTCTTCTCTCCTTTAACGTGTTCTGCTTGGCTCTGGGGAGGCCGGCAATTGTGATCGCGGCACGTTCGGCAGAGATAGGTTACGTTTGCCTATGTTACGATTGGTTAGGTTAGGAGAGCATAGCTTTGACTTTAGTGCTGTAGTCTGCTATCACGCGGATTTTTGCGGCCTACAGAGCTCTTGTGTTTTCAGCTTGGCTCTGGGGAGGCCGGCAATTGTGTTCGCGGCAGGTTCGGCAGAGTTATGTTACGTTTGCTTATGTTAGGTTTGGTTAGGTTAGGATGGCATAGCTTTGACTTTAGTGCTATAGTCTGCTAATAAGTGGATCTCTGCGCCCTACAATGCTC
>NW_016910126.1:0-267 GCF_001483705.2 Eufriesea mexicana
GACCTGTTCACCAAGCTATAACAGATTATAGATTTTGAATAGACATATTCCCTGGCAAGTAGATGGCAGTACTTGCCATTGGATTGAAGGCGTTAGGTGATCTATTCACCGTGCTATAACAGGTTATAGATTTTCAATTGGCCTATTCCCAGGCAAGTAGATGGCATTACTCGAGATTGGATTGAAGGCGTTGGGCGATATATACACGAAGCTATAACAGATTATAGATTTTGAATAGACTTTTTCGCTGGCAAGTATCTGGCGGTA
>NW_016910127.1:0-25158 GCF_001483705.2 Eufriesea mexicana
TAACCTGGCATAACCTAATCTATCAGAATGTAGCATAACACAACATAACGAGCCGCGGCCGCTATTGATGGCCTTCGTAGTGACCAGCAGAGCATGTTAGATCACATCAGAGAGCAGAAATTCGCCGAATTGCAGTGTGTAGCACAATAGTCGCAGTAGCATATCCTAACATATACAAACGTAGCATAATCAAACGTAACCTAACTCAAGCTAATGTGCCGGGACCACTATTTCTGGCCTCCCCAAAGCCGAGCAGAGTATACCAGAGCACATTAGAGCGCTGAAACCCACCGAATATCGGTGAATGTCATAGAAGTCAAAGCAGCCTATCCTAACCTAGTCAAACGTAGCATATCCATACGTAGTCTAACTCAACCTAACATGACGAGACCAATGTTAGACATAGACAAGCAGAATGTACTATAGCATCGTAGAGCGCTAGAATATTCCGCATTGCAGTGTATAGTAAAAAAGTCGTACATACCCAGGCATTACCTCACACAATCTAACATGACCAATCGTAGCCCAACTCAAAGTGACGTGCAGAGACCACTACTACTGCGCTCCCCAGTGCCGTGCAGAATATGTCAGGTAACACTACAGCCCAGAAGACCACCGAATGGCTGTGTAGAGCACAAAAGTCAAACATTCCCTGACGTAACCTGACCTTACATAACCTATTCAATTGTGGTGTATCTAAACGTGACGCGACGAGACCAATATTGCTGGACTCGCCAGAGCCAAGCAGGACATTCTACAGCGCCGTAGGGCGCAGAAATCCACGGAATAGCTCTGCACAGCACAAAAGTTGGAGATATCCTAACCGAGCATGGCCTATGCCAACCTAAGCGAACGCAACTTGACTCAACATAACGAGACAAGACTACTATTTCTGGCATTCCCAGAGCGAAACCGAAAATATTAAATCACTGTAGGGAGCAGATATCCACCTAATAGCAGACTATGGCAATGAAGTCAAAGCAATCGTCTCCTAACTCAGCCAAACGTGACATAACCAAGCGTAACCTACCTCAACCTAACGTACCGCGACCACTATTGCTGGCCTCCCCAGAGTCAAGCCGAACACGTTAGCGGAGAGTAGAACGAACATATCCATATAATCGCTGTGTATATCGGAAAAGTCAAAGCTACCCAAGCCTATCCCAAACCAACAGAACGTAACCAAACGTAGCCTGACAAAACCTAACATGCCGAGACCGCTATTGAGGCCCCATCCGGAGCTAAGCAGGGCATACTGGAGCACAGTAGAGCGCAAAAATCAACCGAATAGCAGTGTACAGCACAAGAGTTAAAGCTATCCTAACCTAACATGGGCTAACCCAGCCTAGGCGAACGTAACATGACTCAACACAACGTGTCGAGACCATTATTGCTGGCCTTCACATAGCCATGCAGAAATTGTGAAAGCTCCGTAGGGAGCAGAAATTCATCTTATAGCAGACCATAGCACAAAAGTCAAGGACATCCTCTCCTAACCTAACCAAACGTAACACAACCGAACATAACCCAACTCAATCTAACGTGCTGCGACCACTATTGCTGGCCTCCCCAGAGTCAAGCGGAACAGGCTAGCGGAGAGTAGAACGCAGAGATCCATATAATCGCAGCGTATATCAGAGAAGTCAAAGCTAGGCAAGCATAACCCAAAGCAACAGAACATAGCCGAACATAGCCTGTCTCAACGTAACGATCAGAGACAGCTATAGTTGCAATCCCCAGAGTCACGCTGGACATACTAGAGCGAAGTAGAACGCAGAAGGCAACCGAATAGCAGTGTACGGCACAAAGGATAAAGCTATTCTGACAAAACTGAGCTTGACGACACCTATCCGATCGAAGCCTGCCCCATAGTTAATTGGCGAGATCATTATAGCTGGCGTTGCCAGAGCCAAGCTGAAAATATTAGCGCACTGCAGTGCGCAGAAATCCACCTAATACAGACTATAGCACTAGAAACTTAGATACACGCCCCTAACCTAAAGTATAGTAACGTAATCGAACGTGCCATGACTTATACTAACGTGCTGCGACCACTATTACTGGCCCCACCAGAGGTAAGTAGGTCAGACTAGAGCGCAGTATAGTACCGAAATCCACCGATAGCAGTGTACGGCACAAAACTTAAAGCTATCCTGACCAAACATTGCCTATCCCAACATAACTGAACGTAACATGTCTCAACATAACGTGACGGGAAAATTATTGCTGGCCTTTCCAGAGTCTATCTGATAATACTAATGCACAGTGGAGAGCAGAAGTCCACCTCACAGCAGACTATACCACTATTGTCAAAGCTATCCCCTCCTAACCTCACCAAACGTATAATAACCAAGCGTAACATAACAGAGGCTATTGTGCCGCGACCGCTATCACTGGCCTACACACACTCAAGCGGAAGACACTAGTGGAAGGTAGAACGCAGGGATCCATATAATCGCAGTGTATATCGGAATAGTCAAAACCACCCAAGCCTAAACCAAACGAACAGGACATAACCAAACATCGCCTGGCCCTACCTAACCTGCCGAGACCGATGTTGTTGCCCTCCAGAGAGGCAAGCAGGACGTACTAGAGCACAATATGGGGAAGAACTCCGTCGAATTGCTGTGTACATCGCACGAGTGAAAGATATCCTTGCCAAACGTAGCCTAACCCAACCTAACAAAACGTAGCCTGACACACCATAACGTGCGGAGACCAACGTTGCTGGCCATGCCCGAGTCTTTCTCAATATATTAGAGCACCGTAGAGCGCAGAAATCCTCCTGTCAGTAGAATACTGCACTTAAGACGAAGCTATACCCTCTTAACCTAACCAATCGTAACATGACCAAACCTAACCTAACTCAACCTAACGTGCCGCGACCACAGTTGCTGGACTCCATAGAGACAGGAAGATGATAGTACAGCAATTTAGAGCGCAGCTACTGACCAAACAGCAGTTTATAGCACAAAGGTCAAAGCCATCTTAACCTAACTTGTCCTAACTTAGCCTAACCAAACGAAACCCAACTCAGTCAGACCTGTCACGACTGCCATTGCTGGCCTCCCCGATGAGAAGCAGATGCCAGTAGAGCATTGCACTGCACAGATATCAACCGAAGAGCAGTGTATAGCACAAAAGACACGGATATCCCAACCAAACATATCCTAACCTAGCCTAGCCAGGCGCAACCTAAGCCATCCTAGCGTGCCTGGACCACAATTGGTGGCGTGCCCAGAGACAAGCAGAACATACAATATCACAGTAGAGGGCAGTAATACACCTCATTGACGTGAATGGCACAAAAGTTGAAGGTATCTTAATAAAGCCTGTCCAAACGTAGGCAAGCCTACTGTGATATAGCTAAACATAGCGTACCGAAATGGCTAGCCTCCCGAGATATATACAGGGCGAATTAGAACAATGCACAGAGCCGAAGTCCTCCAGATATCGGTGTATAGCATAAAAGTCAAAGTTACCATATCCACACGTCACCAAGCGTAACGAAACCGCACTCTGTCCATTTGAAACTAACCTGCCGAGATCACTGTTGCTGGCATCCCCAGAGGCAAGCAAACCTTACTAGTGCACAGTAGAGCGCAGAGGTCCACCGAAAAACAGTCTATACCGCGAAAGTCAAAGCAATCCGAACCTAACCCAAACTAACGTAACCTAACCAAACGTAGCCTAACTCAACCTAATATGCCGAGGACACTGTTCCTGGCCTCCCCAGAGTCTAGCAGAGAGCAGTAGAGCAACGTAAAGCATAGAAACCCTCCTAATCGCGGTGTATAGCAAAAAAGTTAAAGCTACACTATCCTAACCTAACCAATCGTAACAATACCAGGCGTAGCCTAACACAAACTATCGTGTCATGGTCACTATTGCTCACCTTCCCAGAGTCGAACAGGGTATGGTAGAGCACAGTAGAGCGCAGATACCCGCCGAATAACAGTGTATAGCGCAAAAGACGTGGATAACATAGCAAAACCTAACCAACCCTAACCTAACCCACGTAACATATTTCAACCTAACGTGCCGAGAACGCTATTCCTGACGTTCACAAACACAAGCAGGATGTGGTAGCGCACAGAGGAGTGCAGAAGTCGATAGAATAGCAGTGTGTTGCATAATAGTCGAAACTACCCTAACCTAACACAACTTAACCTGTCACAGCCAAACGCAACATAACACCACCTAATGTACTCCGACCACCCCTACTGCCCTTCAGAGGGTTGAGCAGAGTAGAGTAGGGTAGCGCAAACCACAGAAATCCACACAATTGCAGTGTATAGCAAAAAAGTCAAAGCTACCCTGTCCCAACCTAACCAAACGTACCATAACCAAACGGAACCTGACTTAATCTAACGGGCCGATACCACTATTGCTGGCCTCCCCAGAGTCAAGAAGAATATGCTAGAGCACGGTAGATCGCCTAAAGCCACCAAAATGTAATGTATACCACAAAAGTCAATGATAGCGTAACCTAACCTCACCTAACCTAGCCTAACCAAAAGTAAAGTAACCAAACATAACGATCAGAGACATATATTACAGGCCTCCCCAGAGCCAAGCAGCACATATTAGAGAACAGTAGAGCGCAGATATTTCCGAACAGCCGTGTATAACGCGAAAATTAGTGCCATCCTAGCGGTACGTAGCCTACCATAGCCTAACGAAACGTAATATATCTCAATCTGTCGTGCCACGACCGCTGTTGCTCGTGTCCGCACAGTCGAGCAGCGCAAAGTAGAGCAACGTAGATGGCAGAAATCCACCGAATAGCCGTGTATAGCACAAAAGGCAAAGCAAACCCATCCTAACCTAACCGAACGTAACATAACCAAACGTAATCTAACACACGCTAACGTGCCGAGACCAGTACTGCTGGCCTCCATAGAGGCATGAAGAATATACTAGGGCACAGAAGAGCGCAGGAATCCACAGAATATCTGTGTGTGTCGTAAAAGTCAAAGCTATCCTATTCTAACTTAACCAAATGCAATACAACAGAGCGTAACATACCACAACCAGACGGGCCGAGAGCACTACACCTGGCATACACAGAGACGAGAAGAGTGCGATGGTGCACAGAAGAGCGCAAAGGTACATATAACAGCAGCGTGTAGCACAAAAGCCAAAGCTATTCTAAGCTGACATCAAGTAACCTCAAACAACCGGACTACGCCACTACTGCTGTCCTCCACATAGCCAAGCAGTGTATACTACAGCACAGTAGATCATAGATATCCGCACCGTGGCAGTGTATAGCACAAAAGTCAATGCCATCCCATCCTAACTTTTCCAAACCAAACCTAACCAAACGTAACCAATCACAACCAAACGTGTCACGACGTCTAGTGCCGACATCCACGGATTCAAGCAGACGCTAGTAGAGCAATGCAGTGCACAGATGTCCTCCCAATAACAGTGTATAGCACAGCAGACAAAGCTACCTTAAACAAACATATCCTAGCCTAACCAAGCCAAGAGTACATAGTTAAACGTAACATGCCGAGAATAACGTTGCTGTCCTCCCCAGAGCCAAGCTGGGCACATTAGAGCAACGTATAAAGCTGAAGTCCAACAAATGGCGGTGTATCGCATAAAAGTCGAAGCTACCCGATCCTAACCTAACCAAACGCATCAAGACCGAACTTTGTCCATCTCATCCTAACGTACCGTGGCCACTGTTCCTGGCCACACCGGAGCCAAGCAGAACATACTAGAGCACAGTAGAGCCCAGGAGCCCACCGAAAATCGGTCTATACCATGAAAGTCCAAGCAATCCATACCGAACACGATATAACATATCCTTAGGGAACGTAGCATAACGCAACCTGACGTGTCGAGACCACTATTGCTGTCCTCCCCAGAGCCAAACAGAGAGCACTAGAGCGCAGTAGAGTGCAGAAATCCACCGAAAAGCAGTGTACAGCAAAAAGGTCAAAGCTATCCCAACCCAACCTAACCACACCTAACATTACCAAGCGTAATTCAACTCAACCTAGCGAGCCGCGACCACTGTTGCTGGCCTCCCTGGGCGATGCAGGACATGTTAGAGGAGAGCACGTCGCAGAAATCCATAGATTCGCAGTGTATAGCAGAATAATCGAAACCAACCGTACCTTACCCATGCAACCATAAACTAACCAAACGTAACCTAACTCAACCTATCGTGACGAGAGCACTACTGCTAGCCTCCGCAGAGCCAAGCAGAATATGCTACAGCACAGTAGAGCGTAGAAGTCTAACGAATAGCAATGTATACCACAAAAGTCAAAGCCATCCTCTCCTAACCTCACCAATTGTAGCATTCCCAAATGTAACCTAACCAACCTAACGTGCCTGGACCAGAATTGCTGGCCTCCCCATTGCCAAGCAGAACATATTTGGGGAGAATGAGGCGCAGAAGTCAATAGGAAGGCAGCGTGTAGCAGAAAGGTCAAAGCTATACAAACGTAACCCGTGCTAACATAACCCAACCAAACGTAACCTAACAAAACCTAACGTTCCACGGGCACTATTGCTGGCCTCTCCAGAACCCACCAGAGCTTATTAGAGCACGGTATAGCGCAGAAGTGCACCGAACAGCAGTATATAGGACAAACGCCGAAGCTATCCTCTCCTGGCCTAACACAACGTAACCCAACTAAACGTAGCCCAATACAAATTGAAGTGCTGTGGCCATTATTACTGGCCCCAAGTGGCGAGCAGGGCATAATAGAGGAGAGTAGAGAGCAGAAATCCATAGGCTAGCAGGGTACAGCAGAAAGGACGAAGTTATCCAAACTTAACCAAAGCCAACTTAGCCTATCCAAACGTACCCTATCCGAGGCTAACGTTCCGAGACAACCATTACTGAGTGTGCAGCAAAGAGGACGAAGCTGTCCTTTTTTCACGTGGGGGATATCTTCCACATGTAACCGGCACCCTGCGGGAGGGGGAGCGGTAGCCTTGGCCTTTTAACCACTAAAACCGCCACGATGGCCAACCCTTCCCATTTCGGAGCTCCCTGGATTTCGCGGATTTGCAACTGCCAGGACGCCCCCGCGACGCAGCCGCAGCTCCCTTCCGGCGCGACAGGTGGTCGCACCCAAACCATCCGTGTCCATGCGCGCGAGAAGTCTCGTTTACAGGCACAAACACCACGCATACCACCACACCGCGTCACACGCTCACCTTGCGGTATCCACGCCACTGCCGCGTGGCGCCGCGCGCCCGGACAACGTTCTCTCAAACAGACGGGCACCCACCCGTCTGCCCTTTGTCACACACACCTGGATTACAATGGCAGAGAGAGGCGGCCGCCACGGGCGTAGGTGCAGCATCGCTCGGGACGGTGGTTGGCCAACGCGTTTATCCATCCGGTTGTGCGCGCGGAGCCAACAGGCGCCGCGCTTGCAGCCAACACCGTCCTACGCGTGAGGAGCACGGGCAACGCTGGCTGGCCCTCTCCACGGCCTCCTTCTGTAACATAACCGCCTCGCATATGGAGGCCACTGCACGCTCTGCACCTAAGCTCTCCGTCATTTGCGCCACGACGACGAAGAGGGAAAGGTCCCGACCAACCACGTGACAAAGAAGCCGGCGCGCGCTAGCCCACGCCGGATGTTCCTCCAGCGTGCACTGCACCGTGTACCGCCCTTCTCCGGAGCGGTGACGCCGCGTCTCACGTTCCCGCCCGACGCGGCGCAGGCACTCCCCGAAGCAACCGAGCCCGGATGGCACATGTGAAAACATTGCCTATCCCAACATAACTGAACGTAACATGTCTCAACATAACGTGACGGGAAAATTATTGCTGGCCTTTCCAGAGTCTATCTGATAATACTAATGCACAGTGGAGAGCAGAAGTCCACCTCACAGCAGACTATACCACTATTGTCAAAGCTATCCCCTCCTAACCTCACCAAACGTATAATAACCAAGCGTAACATAACAGAGGCTATTGTGCCGCGACCGCTATCACTGGCCTACACACACTCAAGCGGAAGACACTAGTGGAAGGTAGAACGCAGGGATCCATATAATCGCAGTGTATATCGGAATAGTCAAAACCACCCAAGCCTAAACCAAACGAACAGGACATAACCAAACATCGCCTGGCCCTACCTAACCTGCCGAGACCGATGTTGTTGCCCTCCAGAGAGGCAAGCAGGACGTACTAGAGCACAATATGGGGAAGAACTCCGTCGAATTGCTGTGTACATCGCACGAGTGAAAGATATCCTTGCCAAACGTAAATTCCGCCGGATGCTATTCTGGACGAGGGCTACGCCGCTTTCCGCGCGCCGCGTGGCCTCCTTCCAAAACGACCCGGCGGCAATCACGATCGTTTCGTCCGTGTATCACGTCAGGTTCAGGCCAGGGCAGAGGGGAGTGCGCAACACGGCGTCGCACGCGAGGTGCTTTGGATCGTCCCGAGTACCGATCCCTGTGGAACACCACAGTTCGTCGCACGCGCGACTGTCGTGTATCGTCCAGGATACTCGATCGAGAGCTCCGCCAAACAGTCGTCGATCACCGACATCATGCGTTGGGGAACCCTGTGGCACAACATAGCATACCGGACGGCGTGTTGAAGGAGTAGCGATATCCACGCCGACCGACAGCACCACAACGGCCCGGTCAACGGCAGCCTTCGACAGGTTAGGAACGCGCTTAATCGCGTCCATCGTTTACCGAACCTGCCGGAAACCGAACTGGCTGTCGCTGAGATCGGGACTAGCGTCCGCTAAATGCCCCCGGAGACGGGCAGCTAAAACGCGCTCGAAGAACTTGCACCCCTCGTCGAGCAGGCATAGAGGCCGGTATGCCTTCGGAGAGTCCGGCGGCTTCACCGGTTTTGGGGTAAACACGAATCTCCCCCTCTTCCAATATTCCGGGAAGCAACCGGTCCTGTGGCAGCTGTCGAACAGCCGCCGCACCTGTTCGCCACACGTCTCCAGAGCCAGTGCAAAGGCTCGGCGTGGGATAACGTCAACTCCGGGGGCGGTGACCCTCGCCCGCACAAAGTGGAAGCTATCCTAACCTAACACAGCGTAACCTAACCCAACCAAACGTAACCTAGCACAACCTGACGTGCCATACGACTGTTGCCCGGAATGCTGTCGGGCGCAGAGATCCACCAAATATCGGACTATATCGCTATAGTCAATTCTATCCTCCCCTAACCTAACCAATCGTAACATAACCAGACATAACCCAACTCAAGCTAACGTGCCGTGACCACTATTGCTGGCCTCCAGACAAGCAAGCAGAACACACTTGCGGTAATTAGAGCGCAGAAATCCATCAAATCGCAGTGTATATCAGAAAAGACGGAGCTACACAAGCCTAACCCAAACCAGTAGAGCATATACAAACGCAGCCTAACTCAACGTAACGTGTCGAGACCCCTACTGCAGTCCACCCCATAGCCAAGCAGCACATAGTAGAGCGCAGTAGAGCGCAGAAACCCACCGATTAGCAGTGGACAGCACAAAAGTCACAGCTACCCTTACCAAACGTCGCCTAATCCAACCTAACCGAAAGTAGCCTGACTCATATAAACACGCGGAGGCCACTGTTGCTGGCCTTGCCTGGGCCAAGCTGAAAATATCAGGCCACTGCAGGGCGTTGAAATCCACGTAATAGCAGACTATAGCACTAAAGTCAAAGCCATGCTTTCCAAACCTAAAGAATCGTAACTTACCCAAACGTATCATATCGTAACCAAACGTGCCTCGACCACTATTTCTGGCCTTCCCATAGCAAAGTTGAAAATATTAGGGCACTGTAGGGCGCAGAAATCCAACTAATAGCAGGCCATAGCACTATACTCAATGCCATCCTCTCCTACCCTAGCCAATCTTAACATAACCAAATATAGCCTAACTCTAACTGACGTGCCGAGACAGCCATTGCGGCCCTTCCCAGAGTTAAGCAGGTTATACTAGGGCACAATAGAGCTCAAAATCCACCGAATAGCGGTGTATAGAACAAAAGTTGAAGCTGTACTTACTAAACGTAGCCTAACCCAACCTAACCATGCGAAGCCTGACTCATCATAATGTGCCGAGGCACCTCTTGCTAGGCTTGACGGACCCAAGCTGAAAGCGATGGAACACTGTAGGGAGCAGAGATCATCCTAATGGCAGACTATGGCACTAAAGTCGAAGCTATCCTCTAATAACCGAAACAACCTTGACATAACGAAACGTAACATATCTCAACCTTACGTATCGCAACGACTACAGCTGGCCTCCCAGTGTCAAGCAGATCATACTAGTAGAGAGTAGAACGCAGACGTCCTCCGAAAAGCATTGTACAACACAAAGTTAATGCAATCCTTACCAAACGTAGGCTAACCCAACCAACCACATAGTAGCCTGACTCATCGTAACGTGCCGAGACCACAGCAGCTGGCCTTGACAGGGCTAAGCTGAAAATATTAGGTCGCTTTAGGGCGCAGAAATCCACCTAATAGCAGACTATAGCAGTGACATCAAAACCGTTCTCTCCTGACCTAAGGAAACGTAACATAACCAAACGTATCCCAACTCGACCAAACGTGCCGCGACCACTATTACTGGCCACCCCAGAGCCTAGCAGGACCTACGAGTGCCACGTGGAGCGCAGAAGTCTACCGAATAGCAGCGTACGGCACAAAAGTTAATGCTATCATAATTAAACTCATTATAACACAACCTAACCGAAAGGAACATTGCTCAAAATAACGTGCTGACACCACTATTGATGGAGTTCCCAGAGCGAATCTGAGAACGCTAGAGCTCTCTAGGGCGCAGAAATCCACCTAATAGAAGACTATGACACTAAAGTCTAATCTTACCCCTCCTGAACAAACAAATCATAACGCAACCAATAGTAACCTAACTCAACCTAACGTCCCGCGACCACTACCGCTGGCATCTGCAGTGCCAAGCAGTACGCACAAGCGGAGAGTAGAGGGCAGAGGTCCATAGAATCGATGTTTATATCAGAAGAGTCAGCGCTACCCAAACCTTACAAAGGCAAACGGATCATAGCCAAACATAGCCTAACTCAACGTTACGTGCAGAGACTGCCATTGCTACCCTCTCCATAGCAAAGCAGGACATATTAGTGGAGAATGGTCCGCAGAAATCCATAGAATCGCTGTGTATATCAGAATAGTCAAACCTACACGAGCCTAATCCAAACAAACGGAACGTAGCCATACAGCCCGACACAAACTGACGTGCCCAGATCGCCATTGCTGCCCTCTTGAGGGCCAAGCAGGACATACTAGATCACAGCGGAGCCCAGAAATCCACCGAATAGATATGCACAACACAAAAGTTAAAGCTACACTAAACAAATATGTCTCAACACAACCCAACCGAAAGTGACCTGACCCAACGTAACGTGCCGAGACCACTATTGGTGGCCTTCCCAGGGTCAAGCAGAGCATACTGGTGGGGAGTTGATGGCAGGAGTCCATATAAATGCAGTGTATAGCAGAAAAGCCAAAGCTACCCAATCCAAACACAATCCAACAGAAAATAGCCAAACATGGACTGTATCAAACTGACGTGCCGAGACCACTGTTGCTGGTATTCCCAGTGCCAACCGGAAACTATTAGTGCACACAAGGGCGCAGAAATCCACCGAGCAGCAGTGCATAGCACAAAAGGTAAAGCTATACTAACCAAACACAGCCTAACCCAACCTGACAGAACGTAACCCGAATCAGCATAACGTGCCCTGACCAATATTGCTGGCCTTTCTATAGCCAAGCTGTAGATATTAGAGCACTCTAGGGCGCACACATACACCTAATAGCAGACTACAGCACTAAAGTCAAAGCAATCACCCCATAACCTAACAAATCATAACATTACCAAACGTAAACTAACACAACCTAACGTGCCGCGGCCACCATTGCTGGCCTCCCGCGAGCCAAGCAGAACACATCAGTCGAGAGCAGGACGCAGAAATCCATAGGGTCGCAGAATATATCAGAAAAGTCAAAGCTGCCCAAACGTAACCCAAACAATCGGAGCACAGTCAAATGTAGCATAACTCAACCTAACGTGCCGTGACCGCTATTGATGCCCTCTCAGAGCCAAGCAGGACATACTAGAGCACAGTTGTGCACAGAAATCCAACGAATATCAGTGTACAGCACAATGGTTGAAGCTATCGTGACCAAACTTATCCTGACCCAAACTAGCTTAACGTAACCTGACTCAACGTAACATGCCGAGGCCACTATAGCTGGCCTTCCCAGAGACCTGCTGAAGACAGAGTTCTCTAGGGCGCAGAGATCCACCTAACAGCGGACTATAGCGCTAAAGTCAAAGCTATGATCTCCTAACCAAACCAATCTCTTCAAAACCATACGTAACGTAACTCAACATAACGTGCCGCGACCAATATTGCTGGCCTCCACAGGGCCAAGCAGAATATATCAGTGGAGAGTAGGACGCAGAAATCCATAGAATCGCGGCGTATGACAGAAAAGTCGGAGCTACCAAGCCTAACCCAAACCAACAGAACATAACCGAACATATCATATCAGCCTAACGTGCCGAGACCACTTGTGCCGGCCTTGCCACCGCAAAGCTGAAGATATTAGCGCGCTGTAGGGTGCAGAAATCCACCTAATGGCAGACTATAGCACTAAAGCCAAATATGTATTTCCTAACACAGCCGAACCTAACATAACTGTGTGTAACATAACTCAAATTAACATACCTTGACCACTACTGATGGCCTCCACAGAGCCAAGCCGAAGACAATAGTGGAGAGTGGACCGCAGGAATCCATAGAATCGCAATGCATATCAGAAGAGTCATCGCTACCCAATCCTAATCAGAACCATCAGAACATAACCAAACATAGCCTCACTCAAACTAACGTGCCGAGACGGCTATTGCTGCTCACCCCAGTGCAAAGCAGAACATACTAAAGCACAGTAGAGCTTATATATCCACCGAACAGTGGTGTATAGCTCAAAAGTCAAAGCTATCCTATCCAAACCTGACAAAACGTAACGTAACCACACGTAACCTAACACAACGTAACGTGCCAAGACTGCCATTGCTGGCTTCCCAGAGACGAGCGGAACATATTGGAGCAACGAAGAGCGCAGAAATACATCGAATAGCAGTTAATAGCACAAAAGTCGAAGCTGCCCTAGCCTAACATAACCAAACGCGCCGCGGACTCAATTTCAGGCCTCCCGAGTGCAAAGCAGAACATATTAAAGCACAGTAGAGCTTATATATCCACCGAATAGTGGTGTATAGCTCAAAAGTCAAAGCTATCCTATCCAAACCTGACAAAACGTAACGTAACCACACGTAACCTAACACAACGTAACGTGCCAAGACTGCCATTGCTGGCTTCCCAGAGACGAGCGGAACATATTGGAGCAACGAAGAGCGCAGAAATACATCGAATAGCAGTTAATAGCACAAAAGTCGAAGCTGCCCTAGCCTAACATAACCAAACGCGCCGCGGACTCAATTTCTGGCCTCCCGAGTGCAAAGCAGAACATATTAGAGCTCAGTACAGCGCAGAAATACACCGAATAGCAGTGTACAGTGCGAAAGGTAATGCCACAGTTTCCAAACCGAACGAATCCTAACATGACCGAACATAACAGAGTAGAACGCAACGTGCCTCAGACTGACATGCCGGGAACAATATTGTTGGACTCCCAATAGTCAAGTACAATACACTAGAGCACAGTAGAGCGCAGAAAGCCACCAAACGTCAGTGTACAGCACAAAGGTCAAAACCAACTTATCTAAGCTTAGCTGCACCTTACGTATCCGAACGTAACATAACTATACCAACCGTGCCACGACCACTATTCCTGGCCACGCTAGAGAAAAACGGGTGAGATTATAGCTACGCAGAAAGTAAATATCGACCGAATAGCCGTGTATAGCACAAAAGTCAAAGCCAACCCGACTAACGTAACCTAACCCAACAAAACGTGCCGCATCCGCCGTTGCTGTCCACCCTAGTGACAAGCAGATTCTAGTGGAGCAATAGAGTGAACCGGTATCAACCGGAGAGCAGCCTATAGCACAAAGATCACAGCTATCCTATCCCAACCGAACCAAACGTAACGTGAGCGGAAGGAACGCAACTACTCCTAACGTGCCGATAACACTATTGCTGCCCTACTTAGAACAAAGCAGAACATATTAGAGGAGAGTAGAGCGCATGAATCCATAGAGATGCAGCGCATAGCACAAAGGTCGAAGGGACCCTATCCCAACATAGCCAAACGAAACACATAATAGAACATTGCTTATCTCAACCTAATGCGCCGAGACCACTATTGATGGCATCCCCAGAGCAAATCAGAGTATAGTAGAGCAGAGCAGAGTGCCGAAAGCCACCAAATGGCAGTGTGTAACACAAGAGTCACAGATACCTTAACCTAACCTGACCAAACCTAACCTAACCAAACGTAGAATAACCGAACCTAACGAGGGGAGATCTCTAATGCTGGCCTTTCCAGAGCCAAGCAGATCATGCCAGAACACAGTAGAACGCTGAAATCCACCGAGTAGTTGTGTCTAACGCAAATGCCAAAGCCATCCCGAACAAAAGTAGCGTAACATAACCTAACCATACGTAATATAACAAAAGCTATCTTGCCACGAACGCCATTGTTAGTCACCCATGGTCGAGCAGAGTATAGTAGAGCAACGAAGAGCGCAGAAATCCACCGTATAGCAGTGTCCAGCGCAAAAGTCAAAGCTACCTTATCATAACCTAAACAAAAGCAACGTAACTCAAACTAATGCGCATACACCACTATTGTTGACCTCCCCATAGCCAAGCAGAATATACCAGAGCACAGTTCAGTGCAGAAATCCGCCTCACTGCAGTGTATAGTACACAAGCCAATGCCATCCTGACGAAACTTATTATAACCGTACATTACCAAGCGCAAGCTCACACTGCCAAACGTGCCACGTCCACTACTGCTGGCCCCACACGGCCAAGCAGAACATACTAGGACACAGTAGAGAGCAGGAAAACACCGAATATCAGTGTACACCACGAAAGCCAAAGCAATCCAGACCTAACCCAAACTAACGTAACCTAACCAAACATAGCGTAATTCAACCTAATGTGCCGGGAGCACTATTGCTGGCCTCCCAAGTTCCGAGCAGAGAGCAGTAGAGCAACGTAGAGCATAGAAATCCCCCGAACAGCGGCGTATAGCACTGAAGTCAAAGCTATACTATCCTAACCTGACCAATCGTATCATCAGCGTACGTAACGTAACACTAACTGACGAACCACGAAAGCCATTGTTGTCCTCACGCAAGCTATGTTGGGTATAGCAGAGCAATGTAGAGCGCAGGAATCGTCCGAATAGCAGCGTATAGCAAAAAGTGAGGGACATCCTAACCAAACCTGAGCTTACCTAACATAATCAAGCGTAGCCTAAATGAACCTAACCTTCCAAGACTGCTATTGCTGGTCTCCCCAGCCCAAGCAGAGCATATTAGAGCACAGTAGAGCGCAGATGTCCACCGAATGGCAGTGTATGGCACAAAAGTCAAAGCCACCCAAACCATACTTAACCAAACCTGACCTAGCAAAACGTAACCTACCTGAACCAAACGTGCCTCGACCACTATTGCTGGCCCCTCAAGGGACAAGCAGATGCTAGTGGAGCAGTGCAAAGAGCAAATAACCGCCTAATAGCAGTGTATAGCACAAAGGTCAAAGTCATCCTAACCAAACGTTGCCTAACCTGACCTAACCAAGCATAACATATCCAAGACAAGCGTGTTACTGCCGCAACTTCGGTCCTCTAGAGAGACAAGCATATGCTAGTAAAGCAATGCAGTGCAGAGATATAGACCGAAAAGCAGTGTATACCACAAAAGGCAAGCCTACACCAACCAAACCTATCAGAACATAGCCAAGCCATGCGTAACCTGACTTTACCTTGCGAGACGAGACCGTCATTGCTGGACTCCCCAGAGCCAAGCAGAGCTAACCAGAGCACAGCAGATCTCGGGGATTCAACGTATAGCAGTGTAGAGCACAAAAGTCAAAGCTATCCTCACGTACCGTAATTAATCGTGGCGTTGCCGAACGCAGCATAGCACAACCTCTCGTGCCGTGAACACTATTGCGGGCCTTCCCAGAGCCAAGCAGAACATATCAGGGAGATTAGAGCACAGGAGTCCAACGAATAGAAGTGTATATCACAAAAGTCAAAGCTACCCTGCCCAAACCTAACCAAGCCATAAAAAGCCTAACGTAGCATAACTCAGCCAAACGTGCCACGGCCACAATTGTTAGTCTCCACAGAGACAAGTGGATGCTAGTAGAGCAGCGCGAATCGCTGGTATCGTCTGAATAGCGGTGTACAGCACAAAAGTCAAAGTAACACTATCCTGACCTAATCAAACGTAACATAGGCAAACGTAACCTAACTCACCTAACGTGCCCACACCACTATCGCCGACTTCCGCAGAGACAATCGGAATATTCTAGAGCACTGTAGAACGCAGAAATGCGGCGCATTGAAGTGTAAACCGGAAAAGTAGAAGATATCCAAACATCACATGACCAAGCCTAACCTAACCAAACGTAATCAATTTCACACTAACATTCCTAGCCAAATATTGCTGGGCTCCCCATCGTAAAGCAGGGCATATTAGAGAAGGGTAGAACGCAGATGTCCGTAGAATGGCAGGGTATGGTACAAAAGTGAAGATATCCCAACGTATCCCAGCAAACCTAACCTAACCAAACGTAACTTAACACAACTTAACGCGCTGCGGCCACTATTTCTGGTATTGCCATGGTTAAGCAGGGAACCTTAGATCACAGCGGAGCGCAGAAATACACTGAATAGCGGCGTGTAGCCCAAAAGTCAAAGCTACACACTCCTAACCTAACCAAACGTAACGCACGAAAACGTAACCTGAATAAACCTAACGTGCCTATAGCACTTCTGCTGACCTCCCCAGAGCAATGCAGAATATACTAGACCACACGAGAGGGCAGAAATCCGCCGCAATGATGTGCAAGGCACAAAAGCCAAAGACATCCTAACCTAACCTGACAAAGCCTAACCAAGACAAACGGAGCATGGCCAAACCTATCGTGTCGAGAGCATCACTACTGGTATCCCGAGCGTGAAGCAGAATATATTAGAGCACAGTAGAGCGCAGATGTCCTCCGAGTCGAAGTGTATAGCACAAAAGTCAGAGACATACTAACCAAACTTAACATAAACTATCCTAACCAAAGGTAACCTTACTCAAGCAAACGTGGAAAGACCACCATTACTGGCCTCCCAGGGACAAGCAGATACTTGTGCAGCAATGCAGAGAGCAGATATCAACCGAATAGCAGCGTATAGCGCAAAAGTCTGAACAACCCTAACCAAACTTAGCCTTATCCAACCCAACCAAGCGTGACCTATCTCTGCCGAACTTGCCACGATCGCTATTGCTGACCGCCACAGATTAAAACAGACGCTAGTGGAGCAACGCAGTGCACAGATATCGGCCGAGCTGCAGTGTACATCGTAAAGGATGAGGCTACCCTAACCAAGCACATCATAACCCAGCCAAGGCAACTGTAGCATAACTCAGACTGTTGTGCCGACAATACGCTTGCTGGCCTCCCCAGAGCCAAGCAGATCATACTAGAGCACAGTAGAGCGCAGTAGTCCACGGCAATCCACGGCGTGTGTCACAGAAGTCAAAGATATCCTAACCTAACCTCTCCTAACCTAGTCAAGCCAAGCGTAACATAGCTAAACATAATGTGCCGAGAAAAGTATTGCTAGCCTCCCCAGAGGCAAGCTGGGCATATAAGAGCAATGTACAGCGCAGAAGTCCACCGAATAGCGGTGTATAGCGCAAAAGTTAAAGCTTTCCCACCCTATCGTAACCAATCGTAAGATAAGCCGGCGTAACATGACACAAGCTGACGTGCCGCGAAAGACATTGCAGGCCTCACCATAGCTAAGCAGAGAATAGCAGAGCACTGTAGGACGCTGGAATCGTCCGAATAGCTGTGTATTGCTAAAAAGTGCATTATTATATCGTCAAGCAGGGCATATTAGAAATGAGTAAAGCGCCATGGTCCATAGAATGGCAGTGTATAGCACGAAAGTTAAACTTATCCAAGCAAAACCCAAACAAACCTAACCAACCAAGGGTAACATATCTCGACCAAACGCATCGCGGCCACAATTTCTGAAATTCCCAGAGCGAAGCAAGGAAGATGCGATCACAGTAGAGCGCAGAAATTCACGGATTAGCAGCTTATATCGCGAAAGTCAAAGCTATCCATACCTTACCCAGACTAACTTAACCTAACCAAGCGTAACATAGCTCAACCTAACGTGCCGAGACCACTATTGCTGGACCCCCCAGGACCAAGCAGAATATACTATGGCACAATAGAGAACAGAAGGCCACCAAGTAGCTATGTATAGCACAAAAGTCAAAGATATCCCAACCTAACCTGACCTAACATAACATAGCCGAACGTAGAATAGCAAAGCGTAGTGAGTAGAGACATCTATTGCTGGCCTCTCCGGAGCCGAGCAGACCATATTAGTGCACAGTAGAGCGCAGAAGTCAACCGCATAGCAGTGGACGACACAAAAGTCAAAGCCATCCTAACAAACGTAACCTATTGAAACCAAGCGTAACCTAATAAAACATATCGTGCCGCGATGGCTATTGCTGGTCTCACCAGAGTCAGGCAGTGTACAACAGAGCGATGAAGAGCGCAGAAACCCACCGAAGAACAGTGAATACCACGTAAGTCAAAGCTATCTATAGCTAACCTAGGCTAACGTAACCAAACCGAACGTAGCCTAACTCGCACATAGCGTGCCTTGGCCACCATTACTGGCTTCCCCATAGACGAGCAGAGCGTAGTAGAGCAATGTAGAGCGCTGAAATCCACCGGGCGGCTGAGTATATCACAAAAGTGAATGCTAACCTCTCCTATCCTATCCAAACGTAACACACCATAACGCAACTTAACTGAACGTATTGCACCACGGCCGCTGTTGCTGTCCACCGCAGAGTCGGACAGATTATAGTAGATCACGGCAGAGCGCATACATCCACCTAATAGCGGCGTATAGCGCAGAGGTCAAAGCCGAATTTACCAAGCTCAATCAAACCTAACATAGCCAAAGGTCACCTAACTCAACAAAACGTGAGACAACCGCCATTGCTGGCCTCCCAGAGACAAGCAGATGCTAGTAAAGCAACGTAGAGCGCACATATCGAACGAGTAGCATTGTAAAGCACAACAGTGGAAGTTGCGTAAACCGAACCTAACCTAACATGGCCAAGCCAAGCTTTACCAGGCTCAAGCTGACTTGCTGAGACCACTATTGCAGGCCTCCACAGAGCGGAACCAGACACATTAGAGCACAGTAGAACGCAGAAACTAACATAGGCCAGAAGCTACCCTATCCTAACCAGGACAAACGTAAAGTAACCTAACGTAACCTAACTCAGCATAAGGTCTCGAGTCCACTATCGCTGCCACCACCAGAGCCAAGTAGAACGTATTAGAGACGAGTGGAGCCCAGAGATCAGTAAAATCGCAGTGCATAGCACAATAGTCGAAGCTACCCTGTCCCAACATAACCATACGTAACATAACCGAACGAAGCTTAATTCAACATAACGTGCCGAGACCACTACTGTTTGCACCTGCAGAGCCAAGCAGAATGTACTGGAGCACAGTGGAGCGCAGTAATCCACCGCGTAGCTGTATACAGCACAAAAGCCGAAGCTACCCCATCCTAACCTAACCGAACGGAACATAACAATACGTAAGTTATCTCAACATAACGTGCCGAGACCACTATTGCTGGCCTCTCCAGATTTGAGGAGATAGTAGCAGAGCACGGTAGAACTAGAAATCCACCGAGTAGCACTGTATACCACGAAAGCCAAAGCTACGCAGGCCTAACACAGACTAACATAACACAAACGAACGTAGCCTATCTCAACCTAACGGGCCGAGACCACTACTGCTGGCTGACACATAGCCAATCAGAGCATATTCGAGCACAGTAGAGCGCAGAAGACCCCGTATAACTGTGCGGAGCACAAAAGTAAAGGATACCCTATCATAACCAAACCGAACGTAACAATACCATACGTAAGGTATATCATCACAACATGCGGAGGCCTCTATTGCTGGCCATCCCAGTGACAATCTGTGCACACTAGAGCGCTGCAGAGCGCTGATATCCACCGAAAAGTAGTGTATAGCACTGTAGCCAAAGCTACCACTTCCTATCCTAACCAGCCGTAGCACTGCGTAGCGCAACATAACACAACCTCACGTGCCGCGACCACGATTGGTGGCCTCCCCATACACAAGCCCAACATACTAGTGGATAGTAGAACACAGAAACCAATAGAATCGCAATGAATATCAGAAGAGCCAAAGGCACCGAAGCCTAACCCAAACAACCAGATCCTAACCAAACGTAACATAGCTCAGCATAGGCTGCCGCGATCACTATTGCTGGACTCCCCACGGCCAAACAGGGTAGATTGGAGCATAGTATATCGTAGAAGTCCAACGAACATAAGCATATACCACGAAAGTCAAATCTATCCAAACCTGACCCCAACCAGCATACCGAAGCCAAACGTAGCCTATCACAACCTACCCTGCCTGGGCCACCATTACTGTTCTCCCTGAGCCAAGCAGAGTGCAGCAGACCAATGTAGGCCGCTGAAATCGACCGAATAGCAATGTATAGCACAAAAGTCGAACCAATCACAACGATACATAGTCAAACCCATCAGAGACAAACGAAGTATAACTCAATCCAACGTCCCGAGACCACTATTACTGGCATCCACAGACACAAGAGGGTTGTGACAGCGCACAGTGGAGCGCACAAGTCCATGGTATAGCTGTGTGCAGCACAAAAGTCGAAGATATCCTAACCTATCGCAACGTAGGCAAACCCAACCGAAATCTATCATATTCTAACGTCCCGTGACCACTAATGCTGTCTTCCCCATAGCCAAGCAGAATTTTCTGGGGCATAGTAGAGTGCAGGAATCCAACGAATAGCAGTGTATAGCACAAAAGTCAAGGCTATCCTATCCTAACCTAACCAAGGGTACCCTAATCAAACGCAGCGAACTAAGCCTTTTGTGCCGAGACCACCATTGCTGGCCTCGCCAGCGCCAAGCGGAGCATATTAGAGCACTGCATAGCACAGAAATCCACTGAATAGCAGTGCATAGCGCAAAAGTCAAAGCTATCGTATCCTAACCAATCAAAACGCAACATAAGCAGACACAACGTACCACAAACTGGCGTACCACAACCGTTATTGCTGATCTCACGAGAGCTAGGCAAGTATAACAGAGCAGTGCAGAGCGCTTAAATCGTCCAAATAGCAGTCTATAGCACCAAAAGTCAAATCCATCCTTACCAAACCTAACCAAACCTAGCCTAACCAAACGTAACGTAACAAAACCTTACGTGCCGCGACCTACATTGCTGGCATTCAGAGAGTCGAGAAGGGTTTCGGAGAGCAACGTAGAGCGCAGAAGGTCCACCGAATTGAAGCGTACAGCACAAAGGTCAAAGCTACCCATCCCTAACCTAACCCAACGTAACACAACCAAACGTAAGCAAACACAGCCTAATGTGCCTAGACCGCTATTGCTCACCTCCCCAGGGCAAAGAGGACTATACTACAGCACGGAAGAACGCAGAAATCCGCCGCACTAAAGTGTAAAGCACAATAGTCGAAGATATCGTGACCTAAGCAAACATAACCTGACTTATCCTTACGCAGCCTAACTCAGACTGACTTACCGAGACCATTATTGCTTGCCACCCCAGCGCCAAGCCGAGCACACTAGAGCAGAGTAGAGCGCCGAAATTCACCGAAGAGCAGTGTTCAGCACAAAAGACAAGGCTATCCTATCATAGCCTAGTCAGACCTAATATAACCAAAGGTTTCATACCTCCACCTAACGAGCCGAGACCACTATTGGTGGCCTCCCCAGAGCCAAGCAGTACGTACCAGAGCACAGCCGTGCGCAGAAATCTACCGAACAACAGTCTGTACCGTGAAAGGTAAACATAAACTACCAAATCGAAACTAACACAACTTAACCGCACGTAGCATAACACAACCTAACGTGCCGAGACGCTGTTACTGGCATCCCCATAGCCGGGCAGAGTACTGTAGAGCGACGTAGAGCGCAGAAATCCTGCGAAGAGCAGTGTATAGTTGAAAAGTCAGTGCAATGCGAACCGCGCCATGACCTACATAACTTAATCAAACGGAGCATAACTCAACGCACCGAGATGCGACCACTGTTGCTGGACACGCGAGGGCCAAGCAGAATATAGTACAGCGCAGTAGAGCGCAGAAGTCCACCGAAAAATGGTGTACACCATGAAAGTCAGTGCCATCCACACCTAACCTAAACAGGCATAACTAAACCGAACGTAGCCTAATTCAACCTGACGTGCCCAGATCACCATTGCTGGTCTGCACTTTGCCGAGCAGGGTACAGTAGTGCCAAGTAGAACGCAGAAAGCCACTAGCTAGCAATTTATAGCACAAAAGTCACGGATATCCTAACAAAACAATACCTAACCTAACCTAACCACACGTCGGTTAGAGCAACCTAACGAGCCGAGACCTCTACTTCTGGACGCCCCAGAGCAAAGCAAAACATATTAGAGTACGGTGGAGCGCAGAAATTCACCGAGAAGCAGTGCATAGCACTGAATTCAAGGCCATCCTAACCAAACATGGCCTAATGCAACCTAACCAAATGTCGCAACCCAGAGTCGTGTATAGTATAGTAACGCAACGAAGAGCGCAGAAATCCACCGAACAGCAGTGTATAGCACAAGAGACAGAGATATCCTCTCATGACCCATTCAAACGCTACATAACCAAACGCAACATAACTCAGCCTAACGTGCAGAGAGCACCACTACTGGCCTCAGCATAGCTAGAAGAATATACTAGAGCACTGCAGAGCGCAGAAACCCACCGAAGAACAGTGAATACCACGCAAGTCAAAGCTACCTCTAGCTAACCTAGGCTAACGTAACCAAACCGAACGTAGCATAACTCGCACATAGCGTGCCTTCACCACAATTACTGGCTTCCCCATAGACGAGCAGAGCGTTGTAGAGCAATGTAGAGCGCTGAAATCCACCGGGCGGCTGAGTATATCACAAAAGTGAATGCTAACCTCTCCTAACCTATCCAAACGTAACACAACATAACGTAACTTAACTGAACATATCGCGCCACGGCCACTGTTGCTGTCCACTCCAGAGTCGGGCAGATTATGGTCGATCACAGGAGAGCGCAGACATCCACCGAATAGCCGTGTGCAACGTGAAAGTCAAAGCTACCCATACCTAACCCGACCCTGCGTAAGGCAATCAAACGTTGCCTAACTCAGCCGAACGAGAAGTGACAACCATCGGTGGTTACTAACAGACGAGAAGAGAATGATAGAGCAATGTAAAGAGCAGGGATTCACCGAAACGTGGTGTATAGCACAAATGTCGAAGCTACCCTATCCTAACCAAAGCAAACGTAACACAACCAAACGTAGCCAAACTCAAGGTAACTTGCCAAGACTATTGTTGCTGACATCGCCAGGGACAAGTAGAGGATAATAGAGTACCGTAAAGCGCGTCAGCATACCGAATATCAGTGTAGAGCACAAAAGCTGAAGCCAACCTCCGGTAACCCAACGAAACGCTACATAAGCAAACGTAACTTAACTCAAATTAACATGCCGCGACTACAATTGCTGGGCTCCCCAAATTCGAGCAGAGTACAGTAGAGCACAGTAGAGCTGAGAAACACACCTAATAACAGCTTACAACAGGAAAGTCAAAGCTACACTGAAATAACGCAACGTAATCTATCGTAACCGTACGTTCTTTAACTCAACCTAACGTGACGCTACCACCATTGCTGGCCTCCCAAGAGTCGAGCAGTATATAGTAGATAAATGTACAGCGCAGAAATGCTCCGAAGGGCAGTGTATAGCACAAAAGTCAGAGCTATCACTTCCTATCCTAACCAAACCTAGCATAACCAGACGCAACATGTCTCAGACTTAGGTGCACAGAGCACTACTGCTGGCCACCCCATAGCCAAGCAGAATATTCTAGAGCAGGTTCAAGCGCAGAAATCCACCGGAAAGCAGCGTACAGCACAAATGTCAATGCTATCCTAACCACACATAACCTTCCCTAACCAAATCAAACGTAACATAACCTAACCTAATGTGCCGAGGCCACAATTGCTGACAGCCCCACAGCAATGAAGAGCATATAAGAGCACAGTAGAGCGCAGAAATAAACTCTACTGGAGTGTATAGCACAAAGCCTAAGCTGCCCTATACTAGTCTAACCAAACGTAAACTAACCGAACATAGCATAGCTGCACCCAACGTGCCGAGACTATCGCTGCTGTGCCCCACAGAGACAGGCAGAGGATATTAGAGCACAGTAGAGAGCAGAAATCCACTGAATAGCAGTGTATGGCGCAAAAATCAAAGCTACCATACACTAACCTAACCAATCGTGGCATAACAGAACGTAGGCTAACTCAACATGACGTGACGAGACAACTATAACTTGCCTTCACAGAGCCAAGCGATATGTACTAGAGCACAGTAGAGAGCAGTAATACACCGCGTTGCAGTGCAGAGCATAAGGGTTGTAGGTATCATAACATAACATATCCACACCTAACCAGACCGAACTTGGCCTAGCTCAATATAAGCAGCCGAGACTACCATTGCTGGTCTCCCCAGAAACATGCAGGGAATATTAGAGCAGTATAAGGCGCAGAAATCCACCGAATAGCAGTGTATAACGCAAAAGTCGGAGCTATCCTATCCTAACCTCTCCAAACGTAACATAACCGAACGTAACCTAACAAAACCTAACGTGCCTAGACAAATACTGCTGGCATCCCGATAGCCATGCAGAACATATTAGAAGAGGAGTGGAGCACAGAAATCAGTAGAATGGCAGTGCATAGCAGAAAGGGCAAAGCTACCGAAACTTAACCTATGCTAACATAACCTAGCCGAACGTAACATAACTTAATCCAACCTGCCGCAG
>NW_016910128.1:0-2380 GCF_001483705.2 Eufriesea mexicana
CCAGAGGATAAAGCACTCCAAACGTATCTTTATTTGTTACTTATGGAAGGAAGTTAGCTCACCCCGATATTAGTCGAAAATGTCAATAAAATTGTCTTTTCCACGAAGATTCTGAAGCGTTGCTATGCCTATAGCACGCCAATAGAACCTTTCCCCCTTATTTATGCAAGAAAGTTAGCTCACCGCGATATTAGTCGAAAATGTGAATAAAATTGAACTTTCCAGCCAGATACTGCATCATTCCAGTGTATAAAGCACTCCAAATGTATCTTTATTGGTTACTTATGGAAGGAAGTTAGCTCACCACGATATTAGTCGAAAATGTCAATAAAATTGATTTTTCCACGAAGATTCTAAAGCATTGCAATGCCTATATCACGCCAATAGAATCTTTCCTCCTTATTTATGTGAGAAAGTTAACTCACCGCGCTGTTAGTCGAAAATGTCACTAAAATTCAATTTTCCTGCCAGGTTCTACAGCACTGCTATGGCTATAGCACTCCAGAAGGAACTTTCCTACTTATTTATGCAAGAAGGGTAGCGCACCGCGATATTAGTCCAAAATGTCAGTAAAGTTGATTTTTCCAGCTAGATTCTGGAGCATTGCAATGGCTGTAGCACTCCAGAAGGACCTGTCCTCCTTATTTATGCAAGAAAGATAGCTCACCACGGTATTGGTCGAAAATGTCAATAAACTTGATCTTTCCAGCCAGATTCTATAGCATTGCAAAGGCTATAGCACGCCAATAGAACCTTTCCTTCTTATTTATGCAAGAAAGATAGCTCACCACGATATTGGTCGAAAATGTCAGTAAAGTTGATCTTTCCAGCCAGATTCTATAGCATTGCAAAGGCTATAGCACGCCAATAGAACCTTTCCTACTTATTTAAGCAAGAATGGTAGCTCACCACGGTATTAGTCGAAAACGTCAATAAAATTGAATTTTCCAGCCAGATGCTATGGCAATGGAATGGCTATAGCACGCCAATAGAATCTACCCTCCTTATTTATGCAACTAAGTTCACTCACCACGCCGTTAGTCGAAAATGTCAATAAAATTGAATTTTCGAGCCAGCTTCTACAGCATTGCTATGGCTATAGCACTCCAGAAGGAACTTTCTTACTTATTTATGTAAGAAGGGTAGCTCAGCGCGCTAATAGTCGAAAATGTCAGTAAAATTGAATTTTCCAGATAGACTCCAGAGCATTGCAATGGCTATAGCACGCCAATAGAATCTACCCTCCTTATTTATGCAAGCCAGTTAGCTCTACACGATATTAGTTAAAAATGTCAATAAAATTGAACTTTCCAGCGAGATTCTACTGCATTGCAATTGCTGTATCACTCCAGGAGGACCTTTCCTCCTTACTTATGCAGGAAAGTTGGCTCACAACGATATTAGTGGAAAATGTCGATAAAATTGAAATTTCCAGCCAGATTCTGCATCATTCCAGTGGATATAGCACTCCAAATGGATCTTTTCTCGTTACTTATGCAAGGAAGTTAGCTCTCCACGTTATTAGCCAAAAATGTCAATAAAATTGAATTTTCCAGCCAGATTCTGCTGCATTGCAAAGGCTACAGCACGCCAATAGAACCTTTCCTCCTTATTTACGCAAGAAAGATAGCTCATCACGATATTAGTCGAAAACGTCAATAAAATTAAACATTGCAGCCAGATTCTATAGGATTGCAAGGGCTATAGCAAGCCAATAGATCTTTCCTCCTTATTTATGAATGAAAGTTGGCTCTCCACGATATTAGTTAAAAATGTCAATGAAATTGAATTTTCCAGCCGGGAACTATAGCAATGTGATGGCTATAGCACGCCAATATAATCTACCCTCCTTATTTATGCAAAAAAGGTAGCTCACAACGATATTAGTCGTAACTGTCAACAATATTGAATTTTCCAGTCAGATTCCAGAGCATTGCTATGGCTATAGCACGGCAATAGAACCTTTCCCCCTTATTTATGCAAGAAAGTTAGCTCACCACGATATTAGTCGAAAATGTGAATAAAATTGATTTTTCCAGCCAGATTCTATTGCATTGCAAAGGCTATAGCACGCCAATAGAACCTTTCGTACTTATTTAAGCAAGAATGGTAGCTCACGACGGTATTAGCCGAAAACGTCAATAAAATTGAATTTTACAGCCAGATGCTACGGCAATGCAGTGGCTATAGATCGCCAATAGAATCTACCCTCCATATTTATGCAACTAAGTTAACTCACCACGCCGTAAGTCGAATATGTCAATAAAATTGAATTTTCCAGCCAGCTTCTACAGCATTGCTATGGCTATAGCACTCCAGAAGGAACTTTCCTACTTATTTATGTAAGAAGGGTAGCTCAACGCGCTATTAGTCGAAAATG
>NW_016910128.1:4888-7518 GCF_001483705.2 Eufriesea mexicana
ATAGGATTGCAAAGGCTATAGCACGCCAATAGATCTTTCCTCCTTATTTATGAATGAAAGTTGGCTCTCCACGATATTAGTTAAAAATGTCAATAAAATTGAATTTTCCAGCCGGATACTATAGCAATGCAATGGCTATAGCACGCCAATAAAATCTACCCTCCTTGTTTATGCATAAAGGTAGCTCACCACGATATTAGTCGTAACTGTCAACAAAATTGAATTTTCCAGTCAGATTCCAGAGCATTGCTATGGCTATAGCACGCCAATAGAACCTTTCCCCCTTATTTATGCAAGAAAGTTAGCTCACCACGATATTAGTCGAAAATGTCAGTAAAGTTGATTTTTCCAGCTAGATTCTGGAGCATTGCAATGGCTATAGCACTCCAGAAGGACCTTTCCTCCTTATTTATGCAAGAAAGATAGCTCACCACGATATTGGTCGAAAATGTCAATAAAATTGAATTTTCCAGCCAGATGCTATGGCAATGCAATGGCTATAGCACGCCAATAGAATCTACCCTCCTTATTTATGCAACTAAGTTCACTCACCACGCCGTTAGTCGAAAATGTCAATAAAATTGAATTTTCCAGCCAGCTTCTGCAGCATTGCTATGGCTATAGCACTCCAGAAGGAACTTTCCTACTTTTTTATGTAAGAAGGGTAGCTCACCACAATATTAGTCGAAAATGTCAGCAAAATTAAATTTTCCAGCCAGATTCCAGAGCATTGCAATGACTATAGCACGCCAATAGACTCTTTCCTGCTTTTTTATGCAAGAAAGTTAGATCTGCACGATATTCGTCAAAAATTTCAATATAATTGAATTCACAAGCCAGAGTCTACGGCATTGCAATGGCTATAGCTCTCCAAAAGGATCCTTCGTCCTTACTTATGCAAGGAAGGTAGCTCACCACGATATTAGTCGAAAATGTCAATAAAATTGAACTTTCCAGCCAGATTCTATAGGATTGCAAGGGCTATAGCACGCCAATAGGTCTTTCCTCCTTATTTACGCAAGAAAGATAGCTCATCACGATATTAGTCGAAAACGTCAATAAAATTAAACATTGCAGCCAGATTCTATAGGATTGCAAGGGCTATAGCACGCCAATAGGTCTTTCCTCCTTATTTATGAATGAAAGTTGGCTCTCCACGATATTAGTTAAAAATGTCAATGAAATTGAGTTGTCCAGCCGGATACTATAGCAATGCAATGGCTATAGCACGCCAATATAATCTACCCTCCTTATTTATGCAAAAAAGGTAGCTCTCCATGTTATTAGCAAAAAATGTGAATAAAATTGAATTTCCCAGGAATATTCTATAGCATTGCAATGCCTATACCACGCCAATAGAATCTTTCCTCCTTATTTATGCGAGAAAGTTAACTCACCACGCTGTTAGTCGAAAATGTCAATAAAATTGAATTTTCCAGCCAGCTTCTACAGCATTGCTATGGCTATAGCACTCCAGCAGGAACTTTCCTACTTATTTATGCAAGCAGGGTAGCTCACCGCGATATTAGTCCAAAATGTCAGTAAAATTGATTTCTCAAGCCAGATTCTACTGCATTGCAATGGCTATAGCACTCCAGAAGGACCTATCATCCTTATTTATGCAAGAAGGATAGCTCACCACGATATTAGTCGAAAATGTCAATAAAGTTGATCTTTCCAGCCAGATTCTATAGCATTGCAAAGGCTATAGCACGCCAAGAGAATCTTTCCTCCTTATTTTCGCAAGAAAGATAGCTCACCACGATATTAGTCGAAAATGCCAATAAAATTGAATTTTCCAGCCAGATACTGCAGCATTCCTGTGGATAAAGCACTCTAAATGGATCTTTATTTGTTACTTATGCAAGGAAGTTAGCTCACCGCGATATTAGTCCAAAATGTCAGTAGAATTGATTTTTCCAGCCAGATTCTACTGCATTGCTATGGCTATAGCACTCCAGAAGGAACTTTCCTACTTATTTATGCAAGAAGGATAGCTCACCACGATATTAGTCGAAAATGTGAATAAAGTTGATCTTTCCAGCCAGATTCTATAGCATTGCAAAGGCTATAGCACGCCAATAGAACCTTTCCTACTTACTTAAGCTAGAATGGTAGCTCGCCACGATATTAGTCCAAAATGTCAGGAAAATTGCATTTTCCATCCAGATTCCAGAGCATTGCAATGGCTATAGCACGCCAATAGCATCTTTCCTCCTTATTTATGCAAGAAGGAAAGCTCACCACGACATTAGTCGAAAATGTCAGTAAAATTGAACTTTCCAGCCAGATTCTTTAGCATTGCAAAGGCTATAGCACTCCAATAGAATCTTTCCTCCTTATTTTCGCAAGAAAGATAGCTCACCACGATATTAGTCGAAAATGTCAATAAAATTGAACTTTCCAGCCAGATACTGCAGCATTCCTGTGGATAAAGCACTCCAAATGGATCTTTATTTGTCACTGATCCAAGGAAGTTAGCTCACCACGATATTAGTCGAAAATGTCAATAAAATTGAACTTTCCAGCCAGATTCTTTAGCATTGCAAAGGCTATAGCACTCCAATAGAATCTTTCCTCCTTATTTTCGCAAGAAAGATAGCTCACCACGATATTAGTCGAAAATGTCA
>NW_016910129.1:0-415 GCF_001483705.2 Eufriesea mexicana
CGTGGTGACCTAACTTTCTTGCATATAGAAGGAGGAAAGGTTCTACTGGCGTGCTGTAGTCATCGCAATGCTATAGAATCCGGCTTGAAAATTTAATTTTATTGATGGTTTCGAATAACATCGAGGTCACCTAACTTTCATGTATAAATATGGATGAATTATTCTATTGGCGTGCTATAGCCATAGCAAAGGTATAGAATCTGGCAGGAATATTAAATTTTATTGACGTTTTCGACTAATATCGTGGTGGCCGAGGTTTTTTGCATAAATATGGTAGAAATATCCTATTGGCGTGCTATAGCCATTGTAATGCCGTAGAATAAGATTGGAAAATTAAATTTTATTGACATTTTCGACTAATATCGTGGTGAGCAAACTTTCATGCAAAAATAAGGAAGAAATATCCTATCGGCGT
>NW_016910130.1:0-1350 GCF_001483705.2 Eufriesea mexicana
ATTCAGTAGAATCTGGCTGGAAAGTTCAATTTTGTTGACATTTTCGAATAATATCGTGGTGAGTTAAATTTCTTGCATAAATAAGGAGGAAAGGTTCTATTGGCGTGCTATAGGCATTGCAAAGCTATAGAATCTTCCTGCAAAGTTCAATTATATTGACATTTTCGACTAATATCGTGGTGAGCTAGCTTACTTGCGTAAGTAAGGAGGAAAGATGCTTTTTGAGTTCTATAGCCATTGCAGTGATATAGAATGTGGCTGGAAAGTACAATTTTGTTGACACTTTCGACTTATATCGTGGTTAGCTAACTTCCTTGCTTAAGTAAGAAGGAAAGATGCTTTTTGTGTGCTATAGCCATTGCAGTGATATAGGCTATGGCTGGAAAGTACAATTTTGTTGACATTTTCGACTAATATAGTGGTGAGCTAACTTCCTTGCGTAAGTAAGGAGGAAAGTAGCTTTTTGAATGCCATAGCCACTGCAATGGTATAAAATGTGGCTGGAAAATACAATTTTGTTGACATTTTCGACTAATATCGTGGTGAGCTAACTTCCTTGCGTAAGTAAGGAGGAAAGATGCTTTTTGAGTGCTATGGCCATTCCAGTGATATAGATTGTGGCTCGAAAACACAATTTTGTTGACATTTTCTACTACTATCGTGGTGAGCTAACTCTCTTACATAAATAAGGAGAAAAGATTCGGTTGGCGTGATATAGGCGTTGCAATGCTACAGAATCTTGCTGAAAAATTCAATTTTACTGTCATTTTCGACTGATATCGTGGTGAGCTAACTTCCTCGCGTAAGTAAGGAGGAAACATGCTTTTTGAGTACAATAGCCATTCCAGTGAGATAGATTGTGGCTGGAAAATACAATTTTGTTGACATTTTCGACTAATATCATGGTGAGCTACCTTTCTTGCATGAATAAGGAGGAAAGATTCCATTGGCGTGCTATATCCATTGCAATGCTGTAGAATCTGGCTGGAAAATCCAATTTTATTGATATTTTCGGCGAATATTGCTGTGAGTTAGCTTTCTTGCATAAATAAGGAGGAACGGTTCTATTGGCGTGCTATAGGCATTGCAAAGCTATAGAATCTTCCTGGAAAATTCAATTTTATTGACATTTTCGACTAATATCGTGGTGAGCTAACTTCCTTGCGTAAGTAAGGAGGAAAGATGCTTTTTGAATGCCATAGCCACTGCAATGGTATAAGATGTGGCTGGAAAATACAATTTTGTTGACATTTGCGACTATTATCGTGCTGAGCTAACTTCCTTGCTTAAGTTAGGAGGAAAGATGCTTTTTGTGTGCTATAGCCATTGCAATGATGTAGAATGTGGCTG
>NW_016910131.1:0-631 GCF_001483705.2 Eufriesea mexicana
CATCCATACATAAATCCATTCATACATCCATACAAACATCAATACATCCATCCATCCATCCACTCATCCACAAATCCACCTAACCTTACATCCATCCGTCCACATATCCACACATCCATGCATCCACACAAACATACATCCACCCATCCGTACATCCATCCTTCCATACATCGATACATCCGTACATCCGTCCATCAATACATCAATCCATCCATACATCCATCCATCCATACGACCATTCATCCATACATACATGCATCCATACCGCAATCCATCCATACATCCATCCATCTATCCATACATACAACCATACAAAAATCTATCCATCCATCCATCCATACGTCCATGCATCCAACATCTATATATACTTATATCCATCCATTCGTACTTCCACCCTTCGATACATCCATCCATCCATCCATCCATACATACACACAAACATACATCCATACATCCATACATCCGTAACATCCGGCCATCCATATCTCAATCCATCCATACATACATTCTCCCATACAGCCATCCATCCATACGTCCACCCATCCATACATACACCGATCAATACATCCATCCATCCATACATCAATCCACCAATCCATCAATCTATCCATCCATACATCCATACAACAAT
>NW_016910131.1:3097-13005 GCF_001483705.2 Eufriesea mexicana
TTCTTCCGTCCATCCAACCATCCATTCATCCATCCACACATCCTTACATCCATGCAACCGTACATCCGTACATGCGTACATGCGTGCATCCAGACATGCATACATCCTTAGCCACATAACTCAAAAGCATCCATACATTCAAACATCCATACATACGTACATACATACATACATACATACATACATACAACCATACATCATCCATCCATACATCAATCCACCAATCCATCCATCTATCCATCCATACATCAATGCAACAATCCACCTATCCATCCATCCATAGGTCCATACACACACCAATACATATATCCAGACATACACCAATACATTCGCCCATACACACAACCATACATACATCCTTCCATACATCCGTACATACATATTTACGAACATCCATTCCAACATCCATACATACATCCATCCATTCATCCATCCGTCCATACACACATACATCCATACATCCATACATATATACATCAATGCATCCATACATCCGTACATACGTCCATCCATTCCTCAATCCATCCACACATCCAAGAATCCAAACATCCATCGAACCATTCATCCATACATCCATACAAGCACCCATCCATACATACATCGATCCACACATCTACCCATACATACATACATAAATATATACATCCATACATCCATATATACGTACATCCACACTTCCTCACATCCATACATCCATAAATCCGTCCAACCATACAACCATACATCCATACATACATCCATTCTTACATATACACATCCATACATCCTCCCTTTCATACATCCATCGATCCATATATCTATCCATTCATACACCCATCCATGTATACATCCATTCCATCCAACCATCCATTCATCCATCCACACACCCTTACATCCATGCAACCGAACATCCATACATGCGTACATCAATACATCCATACATGCGTACATCAATACATCCATACATGCGTACATCAATACATCCATACATGCGTACATCAATACATCCATACATGCGTACATCAATACATCCATACATGCGTACATCAATACATCCATACATGCGTACATCAATACATCCATACATGCGTACATCAATACATCCATACATGCGTACATCAATACATCCATACATGCGTACATCAATACATCCATACATGCGTACATCAATACATCCATACATGCGTACATCAATACATCCATACATGCGTACATCAATACATCCATACATGCGTACATCAATACATCCATACATGCGTACATCAATACATCCATACATGCGTACATCAATACATCCATACATGCGTACATCAATACATCCATACATGCGTACATCAATACATCCATACATGCGTACATCAATACATCCATACATGCGTACATCAATACATCCATACATGCGTACATCAATACATCCATACATGCGTACATCAATACATCCATACATGCGTACATCAATACATCCATACATGCGTACATCAATACATCCATACATGCGTACATCAATACATCCATACATGCGTACATCAATACATCCATACATGCGTACATCAATACATCCATACATGCGTACATCAATACATCCATACATGCGTACATCAATACATCCATACATGCGTACATCAATACATCCATACATGCGTACATCAATACATCCATACATGCGTACATCAATACATCCATACATGCGTACATCAATACATCCATACATGCGTACATCAATACATCCATACATGCGTACATCAATACATCCATACATGCGTACATCAATACATCCATACATGCGTACATCAATACATCCATACATGCGTACATCAATACATCCATACATGCGTACATCAATACATCCATACATGCGTACATCAATACATCCATACATGCGTACATCAATACATCCATACATGCGTACATCAATACATCCATACATGCGTACATCAATACATCCATACATGCGTACATCAATACATCCATACATGCGTACATCAATACATCCATACATGCGTACATCAATACATCCATACATGCGTACATCAATACATCCATACATGCGTACATCAATACATCCATACATGCGTACATCAATACATCCATACATGCGTACATCAATACATCCATACATGCGTACATCAATACATCCATACATGCGTACATCAATACATCCATACATGCGTACATCAATACATCCATACATGCGTACATCAATACATCCATACATGCGTACATCAATACATCCATACATGCGTACATCAATACATCCATACATGCGTACATCAATACATCCATACATGCGTACATCAATACATCCATACATGCGTACATCAATACATCCATACATGCGTACATCAATACATCCATACATGCGTACATCAATACATCCATACATGCGTACATCAATACATCCATACATGCGTACATCAATACATCCATACATGCGTACATCAATACATCCATACATGCGTACATCAATACATCCATACATGCGTACATCAATACATCCATACATGCGTACATCAATACATCCATACATGCGTACATCAATACATCCATACATGCGTACATCAATACATCCATACATGCGTACATCAATACATCCATACATGCGTACATCAATACATCCATACATGCGTACATCAATACATCCATACATGCGTACATCAATACATCCATACATGCGTACATCAATACATCCATACATGCGTACATCAATACATCCATACATGCGTACATCAATACATCCATACATGCGTACATCAATACATCCATACATGCGTACATCAATACATCCATACATGCGTACATCAATACATCCATACATGCGTACATCAATACATCCATACATGCGTACATCAATACATCCATACATGCGTACATCAATACATCCATACATGCGTACATCAATACATCCATACATGCGTACATCAATACATCCATACATGCGTACATCAATACATCCATACATGCGTACATCAATACATCCATACATGCGTACATCAATACATCCATACATGCGTACATCAATACATCCATACATGCGTACATCAATACATCCATACATGCGTACATCAATACATCCATACATGCGTACATCAATACATCCATACATGCGTACATCAATACATCCATACATGCGTACATCAATACATCCATACATGCGTACATCAATACATCCATACATGCGTACATCAATACATCCATACATGCGTACATCAATACATCCATACATGCGTACATCAATACATCCATACATGCGTACATCAATACATCCATACATGCGTACATCAATACATCCATACATGCGTACATCAATACATCCATACATGCGTACATCAATACATCCATACATGCGTACATCAATACATCCATACATGCGTACATCAATACATCCATACATGCGTACATCAATACATCCATACATGCGTACATCAATACATCCATACATGCGTACATCAATACATCCATACATGCGTACATCAATACATCCATACATGCGTACATCAATACATCCATACATGCGTACATCAATACATCCATACATGCGTACATCAATACATCCATACATGCGTACATCAATACATCCATACATGCGTACATCAATACATCCATACATGCGTACATCAATACATCCATACATGCGTACATCAATACATCCATACATGCGTACATCAATACATCCATACATGCGTACATCAATACATCCATACATGCGTACATCAATACATCCATACATGCGTACATCAATACATCCATACATGCGTACATCAATACATCCATACATGCGTACATCAATACATCCATACATGCGTACATCAATACATCCATACATGCGTACATCAATACATCCATACATGCGTACATCAATACATCCATACATGCGTACATCAATACATCCATACATGCGTACATCAATACATCCATACATGCGTACATCAATACATCCATACATGCGTACATCAATACATCCATACATGCATCCATCCATACATCCATCCACCAATCCATCCGTCCCGGCATGCATTCATATATATATATCAATACACAGATCCATACATACACCCATACATTCATCCATACATACATCCATCCATACCTCAATCCATCCAAACATCCATCCATCCATCCGTCCAGACATCCATACACCTGTACATCCGTCCATCCATAACTCAAACCATCCATACATCCACCTATCGAAACTGCCATCCATCCATACATCCATCCAACCATACATCCACCCATCCATACATCGATCGATCCATACATACATCCGTCCATACTTCAACCCAACAATACAACCATCCATCCAGACATTCATACATACAGCAATACATACATCCATACATACACCCACACTTACATCCATACAAACGTCCATACATACATCCATGCATACATCCGTACATTCATCCATACAAACAATCATACATACACCCATGCAAACATCCATACATTCAGCCATACAAACATCCATACATACGCCGGTTCTTCTGTCCATCCACACATACGTTCATGCACCCACAAGTCCATACATCCATGCATCCGTACAACCATACCTTCGTACATCCTTACATCGATACATGCATACTTCCATACATACATAACTCAAATACATCCATACATTGAAACATACATACGTACATACATCCATACATCCATACACCCATACATCCATACAACCATCCATACAACCATTCATCCATGCATACAGCCATTCATCCATACATATATCTATCCATACGTCCACCTATCTACACATCCATTCATACATACATCCACCCATCCATACATCCATCGAACCATACATCCATCGATTAATATAAACACCAATCCATACATCCATCGATCCACACATCTATCCATACATACATCCATAAATATGTACATCCATACTCCCATACATCCGTACATCCATAATTCCACATATACAAACATCCATAAATCCGTCCAACCATACAACCATACATCCATACAAACTTCCATTCGTACATCCACACATCCATACATACTCCCTTTCATACATCCATCGATCCATACATCCTTCCATCCATACATCCATCCACCAATCCATCCGTCCTGCCATGCATTCATATATATATCAATACACAGATCCATACATACACCCATACATTCATTCATACATACATCCATACATACATCCTGTACATCCATACTCCCATACATCCGTACATCCATAATTCCACATATACAAACATCCATAAATCCGTCCAACCATACAACCATACATCCATACAAACTTCCATTCGTACATCCACACATCCATACATACTCCCTTTCATACATCCATCGATCCATACATCCTTCCATCCATACATCCATCCACCAATCCATCCGTCCTGCCATGCATTCATATATATATCAATACACAGATCCATACATACACCCATACATTCATTCATACATACATCCATACATACATACTTACATACATACAAACACATCTCAAATACATACATACACTCAAACATACATACATACGCACATCCGTACATTCAAACGTCCGACCATCCATACGCCTATCCATTCATACGTCCGTCCATCCATACCTCTATCCATCCATACATCCACCTATCGATACTGCCATCCATCCATACATCCATCCAACCATACATCCACCCATCCATACATCGATGGTTCCAAACATCCACAGATCCATACATCGATCGATCCATACATCCATCCATCCATACATCATACCTCCAACCCATCCATTCATCCATACATCCATACATATATAAATCCATACATCCATACATCCGTACATGCATACATTCGTACATCCATACATCCATACACTCATACATCCATACATCCTTCCATACAACCATTCATCCATACATACATCCATCCATACCTCAATCCATCCATACATCCATCCATCCATCCGTCCAGACATCCATACACCCGTACAACCGTCCATCCATACCTCAAACCGTCCATACATCCATCCATCCATACAACCATTCATCCATACTTAAATCCATCCATACGTCCACCTTTCTACACATCCATCCATCCATACATCCACCCATCCATACATACATCGAACCATACATCCATCGATCCATACAAGGAACCATCCATACATCCATAGATATATCCATAGATACATCCGTACAAACATCTATACATCCATCCATACATGCATCCATACATACGCCCTTCCATACACGCATCCACACATCAATACAGACGTCCATTCATACATCCATTCATACTTCCACAAATACATCTATACATCCATACATCCATACATCCTTCCATCTATACATCCATCCAACCATACATCCATACATCCACCATCCATATTTACATAAATCCATCCATTCGTACTTCCATCCTTCGATACATCCATTCATCAATACATCCATACATATACACATACATACATCCACACATCCGTACGTATGTCCATCCATACCTCAACCCATCCATACATCCATTCTTCCATACAGCCATCCATCCATACGTACAACAATCCATACGTCCACCGATCCAAACACCCATCCATACATATATCTATCCTGCATTCCATCCATCTATCCATCTATACATCCATACAACAATCCATCCATCCATCCATCGATACATCCATACATACACCACTACATTCATCCATACATACACCAATACATTCGTCCATACATACATCCATACATACATTCATGCATACATCCATCCGTCCAAACAGCCATCCATCCATACATACATCCATCGATACTTCCATCCTTCCATACGCCCAACCAACCATACGTCCACCCATCCATACTTCCATCGATCCATTCATCCATACATGCACACATCCATACATCCATACATATATACATCCATGCATCCATACATCCGTACATCCGTCCATCCATTCCTGAATCCATCCACACATCCATCCATCCATACACCCATACATCCATACACCCATACATCCATACATATATACATCCATGCATCCATACATCCGTACTTCCGTCCATCCTTTCCTCAATCCATCCATACATCCATCCATCCATACATCCACCCATCCATACTTCCATCGAACCATACATCGATCCATCCATACAAGCACACATCCATACATCCATCGACCCACACATCTATCCATACATACATCCATACGTATATACATCCATTCATACATACATACGTACATCCATACTTCCACACATCCATACATCCATAAACCCGTCCAAACAAACAGCCATACATCATACATACATCCATACGTACATCCACACATCCGTACATACACCCATTCACACATCCGTACATGCATCCATACATACATCCATTCATACATCCATACCCACACCCATACATACATCCATAGATGTATCCATACATACATCTGTACATACATCCATACATACATCCATACATGCATCCAACATACGCCCTTCCATACACGCATCCATACATCCATACACATGTCCGTTCATAAATCTATCCATACATCCATACATACATCAATACATCCATACATCCATACATCCATCCATCCATACATCCACCATCCATATATCCATAAATCCATCCATTCGTACTTCCATCCTTCGATACATCTATCCATCCATACGTCCATACACATACACACACATACATCCATACGTCCGTTCATATGTCCATCCATAGCTCAATCCATCCGTACATCCATACATCCACACTGCCATCCATCCATACGTCCAGCAATCCATACATCCACCGATATATACATCCATCCATCCACCGATCAATCCACCAATCCATCCATCTATCCATCCATACATCCATACAACAATCCATCCATCCAGCCATCCATACATCCATACATACTTGCATACATACACCCTTACATAGATACATACATACATACATACTTCCATACATCCATCCATCCAAGCATCCACCCATCCATACATTCATCGATCCATACATCCTTCCATCCATACATCCATCCACCAATACATCCATCCATCCATGCATCCAAACACGCATCAATACACAGATCCATACATACACGCATACATTCACCTATACATACATCCACACATACATTCATACATCCAGCCATACATACAACCGTACATTCGCCCTTCCATACCCGCAATCATACACCCATCCATCCTTCTACCCATCCATAAATCCATGTATCCATACATCCATACATTCATACATCCTGACATATATACATCCATACATACATACATCCGTAGATCCGTCCATCCATACCCCTATCCATCCATACATCCATCTATCGATACAGCCATACGTCCATACATATATAAATTCATACATCCATACATCCGTACATTCGTCCGTTCGTACCTCAATCCATCCACACTTCCACCCATTTATACAGCCATCCATCCATACATACATCCATACATACACCCATACTACCATACATCCATACATCCAAGCATCCACCCATCCATACATTCATAGATCCATGCATTCTTCCATTCAAACCTCCATCCAACAATCCATCCATCCATCCATGCATCCAAACTCACATCAATACACAGATCCATACATACACGCATACATTCATCTATACATACATCCATACATACATTCTTATATACATCCACGCATACATCCATACATACATCCATACAAACATCAATGCAAACGTCCATACATACACCCATAGATACATCAACACATACATCCATGCATACATCCGTTCTACCGTCCATCCACGCAACCATTCATCCACACACATACCCATATGTCCATGCATATGTACATTCACACATGCGTACATAAATACATCCATACATGCACACATACATACATACATTACTCAAATACATCCATAGATTCAAACATCCATACATACATATATCCACACATTCATACATGCATCCATCCATACATGCATCCATCCATACATAAATAAATCCACACACCCATACATCCATAGTTCCATCCACCCGTACACTCATCCATCCATACGTACATCCATACATACATCCATACATACATCCATACGTACATCAATACGTTCATCCATACATTCACCAACACATTCGTCCATACATACATTCATACATACATCCTTCCACACATCCATACATCCATACATACATACACCCATAAATCCATACATCCATACATGCATGCATACATTCATTCTTACATCCATACATTCATACATACATACATCCATACAAGCATAAATCCATACAGGCATACATCCATACATCCATACATCCAGAAATCCATCCGCCCATCCATAATTGCATCCATACACACATTAACACACAGATCCATACATACACGCATACATTCACCGATACAAACATCCATAGATACATTCTAACATACATCCATAAATACATCCATGAATACAACCATACATACATCCATACATACACCAACACATTCGTCCATACATACATCCATACATACACCAACACATTCGTCCATACATACATCCATAAATCCATCCATACATCCATAAATCCACACACCCATACATCCATAATTCCATTCACCCATACACTCATCCAACCACACGTTCATCCTTACATACATCCATACATACATCCATACATACATCAATACATACATCCATACACACTCCCATACATACACCCATACACACATGCATACATACACCCATACATATATCCATACATACATCCATACTTCCGTACAGCCGCCCATCCATACATCCACCCATTCATACATCCATCGATCCATATATCTATCCATTCATACATCCATTCATGTATACATCCATACATCCACTCGGCCATACATCCGTAAATCCATCCACCCATACACTCATCCATCCATACGTACATCTATTCACACATCCATAAAAACATCCATACATACATCCATACGTACATCGATAAATATATCCATGCACACACCCATATATACATAAAAAGATATATCCAGACATACATCAGTACATACGTCCATACATCCAG
>NW_016910132.1:0-324 GCF_001483705.2 Eufriesea mexicana
AGTCGAAAATGTCAATAAAATTGAATTTTCCTTCCAGATTCTACAGCATTGCAATGCCTATAGCACGCCAACAGAATCTTTCCTCCTTATTTATGCAAGCAAGTTAACTCACAAGGATATTAGTCGAAAATGTCAATAAAATTTTATTTTCCTGGAGGATTCTACAGCATGCAATGCCTATAGCACGCCAATTGAATCTTTCCTCTTTATTTATGCAATAAAGCTAACTCACCGCGATATTAGTAGAAAATGTCAATAAACTTGAATTTTCTAGCAAGATTCTAGAGCATTCCAATGGCCATTGCACGCCAATAGAGTCTTTCT
>NW_016910133.1:0-3060 GCF_001483705.2 Eufriesea mexicana
AGCACAGTAGAACGCAGTGGTCCGTAGAAATTCGGGGTTGAGCACAAAAGTCAGAGCTATCCGGACCAAACCAAAGTAACCTAACACTCCGAAACGAAATGTAAACCAACCTAACTTGCAGCGACCAGTATAGCTGGCCTCCAAGAAGCCTAGCGGAGCATAATGGACGCTAGTAGAGCGCAGATATCCATAGAATCGCAGTACATAGCAGAAATGACGAAGCTACCCAAACCAAACCATAGCTAACGTAACATAGCCAAACGCCGCATATGTCAAACAAACTTGGCGAGAACATTCTTTTTGTCCTACTGATAGCTAGGCGGAACGAACTAGAGCACAGTAGAGCGATGAAATCCACCACATTTCAGTGTGCAGTGCAAAGGTCAAAGAATATTTCTGGCCTCCACTGAGTCGAGCAGAGTAGGGTAGAACAATGTAGAGCATAGACATCCAGCGAATGGCAGCGTATATCACAAAAGTCGAAGCAATCCTATCCTAACCTATCCAAACGTTATAGAACCAATCATAACATAACTTAACGTAATGGGCCGAGACCACTATTACTTGAATCCGCAGAGCCAAGCAGTACACACTAGAGAATAGTAGAGCGTTGGAAGATACCAAATAGCAGCGAATAGCACAAATGTCAAGGATTCCCTTACCATACCAGACCTAACCCGACTCAAACAAATGTAGACGAAATCAACCTAACGAGCGGAGTCCAAAATGCTGGCCTCGCCAACGCCAAGCAGAAAGTATTAAAGGAGAGTAGAGCGTAGAAGTCCAAAGAATGGCAATGTATAGCAGTAAGGTCATAGCTATCCTGACATAAACCAGACAAGCCTAACCTATCCAAACGCAACTTAACTCAACTTAACATGCCGAGACCGCTATAGCTGGCATCCCTGAGCCAAGCAGATCATATTATAGCACGGTAGAGCGCAGAAATCCACCGAAAAGCAGTGTAGAGCATAAAAGTCGGAACTATCCTATCCTAACCTAACCAAACGAAACCTAACCCCACCTAACGTGACGAGACCCCTAATGCTGGCACCCGCAGAGCCGGGCAGAATATGTTAGAGCACAGTAGAGCGTAGAAATTAAACGCATTTCTGTGCATAGCACAAAAAACGATGGCAGCCGTGCCAAACATAACCTAACCTAACCTAACCAAACGTGACTTGCCGTGAACACTATTATGTTTCATTTGCGAGGTTGGGTTAGGTGTATTTCGATTATGATAGCCATGACCTTCGTCTACGCACTGTGTTTCTATGGATTTCTGAAGTCTCCTCTCCCCTAATCTGTGCTGCTCGGCTCGGTGAGCACTAGTGGCCGCGGCACGACAGGCTGAGGTAGTTTGCGTTTGGATTTGTTTCGCTTTGTTACGTTAGGACAGTGTAGCGCTGACTTCTTTGCTACGCGCTGCTATTCGAAGGGCTTCTGCTCCCTACTGTGCTCTAATATTTTTACTGGAGTCTAGGGAGGCCAGAAAATGTGGTCTCGGCACGTTAGGTTGTTTTCGATTACGTTTGGTTAGTGAAGGTTACGCTATGTTCGGTCAGGACAGCTTTGACTTTCGTGCTATACACCGTTATTCGGCTTTCTACTGCGCTCGTCTGTTCCCTACAGCATTCTGCTCGTCACTGTGGAAGCTAGCAGTAGTTGTCTCGGCACGTTGGTTTGAGCAATGTTACGTTTGGTGATGTGAGGGTTTGTTAAGTTAGGATAGAGAAGTTTTGACTTCTGTGCCATACACTGATATCTGATGAATACCTGCGTTTCTCTATGCTCTAGTACTTTCTGCTCGTCTCTGGGGAGGCCTGGAAATTATGGTCCCGGCACGTTAGGTGGAGATATGTTACGCTTATTACGTTACGTTTGGCTATGTTAGTATAAAATAGCTACGACCTTTGTGCTATACAATGCTATTTGGTGGATTTCTGCGCTCCACTGTCCTCTACTACATTCTGTTTAGCGTTGGTGCGGCCGGCAATAGTGGCCGCGGCACGTTATGTTGAGATATATACATTTGGTTAGGTTACGTTTGTTTTGGTTAGGCTTGGGTAACTCTGAATTTTCCTTTACACGTAGATATTGCATGGATTTCTGCGCTCTGCTCTCCTCATGTATATTCTGCACGGCTCTGGTGAGGCCTGCAATTATGGTCCCCGCACGTTAAGCTGAGTCAGGCTACGTTCGGTTAGGTTATGATAGGACAGGTTAAGCCAGGATATCTTCGACTTTTGTGCTGTGCACTGCAATGAGGTGGATTCCTGCACTCTGATGATCTCCAGTGCTTTCCGCTTGGCTCTGGGGTGGGCAGCCCTAGAGGTCTCGCAACTTAAGGCTTTGTTGTGTCACGTTTGGTCACGTTTGTTGGGACTGCTTTGATTATTGTGTCGTTCACTGCTATACGGTGGCTTCTGCACGCTACCCAGCTCTAGCTTTTTCTACTTCACGCTGGGGAGGCGAACAGTGGTGGACTCGGCACGTTATGTTGGTGTAGGTTGTGTACGGTTACGTTACGTTTGATGTGGTTAGGATCGATGGCTCCGGCTTTCGTGCTATACTCTACTTTTCGGCGCATTTCTTCGCCATATTGTGCTCTGATATGTTCTGCATTGATACGTGGAGGCCAGCAATAGGACTCCCGTTAAGTTATGTTTAGTTATGCCACGTTTGGTATGCTTAGGTTAGATTAGACATGGTTACGTTGCTCTGACTTTTGTGATATACGCTTCTTTTCGGCGCCTTTCTGCACTGTATCTAGCTTTACTGCACCCTGCCCGACTCTGGTTTTGGGCAAGATAGGGGCCGTGGCACGTTACGTTGTGCTACGTTACACATGCTGATATCAGGTTAGGTGAAGCTTTTCTGGGATATCTTAGGCTCTCGTTCTATACGCTGTTATTAGGTAGATTTCAGCTCCCTACTCTCTTCTAATATGTTCTGCTTGGCACTGGCGAGCCCAGCAATCGTGGTAGTGTCACGTGACTTCGAATTGTTTTACGTTCGGTTAAGTTACGCTAGCTTGGGTCAGGTACGGACAGCATTGGC
>NW_016910133.1:3813-10927 GCF_001483705.2 Eufriesea mexicana
GCGCTCTCATGTGTGCTATCACAGTCAGCTTGTCTCTGTGGACGCCAGAAGTAGTGCTCTCGGCTCGTTAGGCTTAGCTCTGTTATGCTTGGTTGTGTTACGCTTTGTCTGGTTTGATCACGATAGTTTTGACTTTTGTGCTATACACTGCTATACTGTGGATTTCAGCGGTCCACATTGCTCTGCTGTACTGTGCTTGAGTGCTATACACTGCTATACTGTGGATTTCAGCGGTCCACGTTGCTCTGCTGTACTGTGCTTGGCTAATGCGCGGCCAGCAGTAGCGGTCGTGCCACGACAGGCATTGTTCCGTTACGAGCACTTATGTTACGTTTGGTTAGGTTAGGTAAGGATAGATACGACTTTTGTGCTATACAGTGCTATTCCGTTGATTTATGCGCTCATCTGCGGTCTAATATTCAACGCTTTGATCTCGAAATGCCAGAAATAGCAGCCGCGGCGCGTTAGGCCGTGCTAGGTTACGTTTGTCTGAGATAGCTTAGGATATCTTTGACTCTCGTGCCATACACTGCCATTATATGGACCTCTGCGCTCTCCTCTCCTCTAATATGCCCTGCTCGATTCTGGGCAGGCCAGCAATAGTGGCCTCCCGACGTTGGGTTGAATTAGGTTACCGTTGGCTATGTTACGTTTGTATAGGTTAGGACAGAATTGCTTCGAATTTTGCGCTATACACTGCTATTGTGTGGATCTCTGCGCCCACGATGCACTAATACGCTCTGCGTTGCCCTGGGTAGGCCAGGAACAGTGTTCCATGCTCGTTACTTTGAGTTTGGTTACGTTGGATCTGTTAAGGGTTGTTCAGGTAAGGCTAGCGTATCGTTGGCTTTCCTGCTTTACACTGCAATGCGGCGGACTTCCATGCTCAACTGAACAATAGCATATTCTGCCGTGCTATGGGGAGCGCAACAATAGTGGTCTCGCCAAGTTAGGTTGAATCCCTTACGTTTGCTTATGTTACGTTCAGTTAGGTTATGATTGGATAGGTCAGCAGGGGCTAGCTACCTCTTTTGCGCTATACAACGGTTTTCGGCGGATTTCTGCACTCTATTGTGCTCTAATGTGTTCAGCTTGACTGTGGGAGGGCCAGAAATGGTGGTATCGGTACGTTGCGTTTTGATAGGCTACGTTTGGTTAGGTTAGGCTATATCACTTTAGGTTAGCATATCTCCGTCTTTTGTGCTTTACACTGCTGTGCAGCGGATTTCTGCGCTCTACGTTTTTCTAATATGCCCTGCTTGTCCCTGGGTAGGCCAGCAACAGAGGTCGCGGCACGTTAGTCTGAGTAGGGTTACGTTTTGTTAGGTTACGTTAGGTTAAGTTTGGTAAGAATATATTTGTCTTTCGTGCTATACGCAGTTATTCGGTGTATTTCTGTGGTCCACTGTGCTCTACCACGTTCTGCCTGTCTTTGTGTAGGCCAGGAGCAGTGGTCGCAGCACGCTATGTTGAGACATGCTACATTCGGCTAGGTTAGGCTAGGTCATGTTATGCTCGAGTAACTACGGCTTTTTTGCTATTCTCTGCAACGTGTTGGATTTCTTCGCTCTACCGCGCTGTGGTTTATTCCGCTTTTCTCGGTGGGGGACAGAAATAGCGGTCCCTCCGTGTTAGGTTGTGTTAGGCACCGTGCGGTTGTGTCACCTTTGGCTATGTTAGGAAAGGCTACTTTGACTATTGTGCTGTACACTGCGATTCGGTGGATGTCTGCGTTCTAATGAGCTCTATTGTGCTCCTCGTGGCTCCACGAACGCGGCCGCGGCAGGTTACGCTGAGTTAGACTACGTTTGGTTAGGTTAGGTTAGGTTAGGTCAGGTTAGGATGGGATATCTCTGGCTTTTGTGCTCTACACTATAAAACGGTGGATCTCTGCGCTATTCTGTGCACTAGTATCTTCTAATAGGCTCCGGGGCGGCCAGCAATGGTGGTCTCGGCACGTTAGGTTGAAGTATGTTACGTTCGGTTATGTTACGTTTGGGAGGTTAGTATAGGATGGTCCAGACCTTCGTGCTATACACTCCTATCCGCGTACTCCTGGGCTCTACTATGTTTCAATACTTTCTGGTTGGGTCTGTGTAGGCCAGCAATAGTAGTCTCGGCACATTAGGATGAGTTAGTTTACTTTCTGCTAGGTTCGGTTTGGTTAAGTTTGGATAGTATAGCTATGAATTTCGTGCTATGCACTGTTATTCGTTGTATTTCTGTGATCTTCTGTGTTCCTCCACATTCTGCTAGTCTCTAGGGAGGCCAGGAGGGATAGTCGCAGCATGTTTTCTTGAGACCATCTACGTTAGGTTAGGGTAGGTTAGGTCAGGTTATGCAGGGTTACCTACGGCTTTCGTGCTGTTCATTACTATTCGAAGGATTTCTGCACTCGACTGTGCTCTGCTAAAATCTGCTTGGCCCTGAGGTGGCCAGCAATATTCTTGGCGCGTTATGTGGAATTAGGCTACGTTTGATTAGGTTATGTTATCTTATGTTTGGTCTCGATGTTTTCGACTTTCGTGCTGTATACTATTAACAGGCAGCGTCCTGTGATCTACTGTGCTCCACTGTATTCTGCCTAGCTCTGTAGGGTCCGGCAGCAGTGGTTGCGTCACGCTCTGTTGAGCTACGCTACGTTTATGTAGGTTAGGTTAGGTCAGGCTGTGTTAGGTTATCTTCCACTTTCATGCTTTTCACTGCAGTGCGGATTACTCCTACAATCTACTGTGGTCAAGTGCACTCTATTTGTCTCTGTGGTGTTGAGCAATAGCTGTCTCGTAATGATAGGTTGATTTAGGCTACGTTTGAATGTGTTACGTTTGGTTAGGTTAGAATAGGCTCCTCTGACTTTTGTGCTATTCACTGCTATTCGGTGGACTTATGCGCTCTAATGTGCACTAATATGCTCTGCTTGGCGCTGCGGAGGCCAGATATATTGGCCTCGTTACGTCATGCTTATTTACACTACGTTTGGGTTGGTTAGGTAGGACCAGATTAGGTCTGTGTATGGTTGACTCTTGTGCTATATGCTGCAGTGTGGATGATTTCTGCGCTCTGCTGTGCTGTAGAATATTCTACTTGGAATTGTGGAGGTCACCAATGCTTGTCTCGGCTCGTCAGGTAGTGTTATGCTACGTTTGGTTATGCTACGTCTTGTGATGTTAGGATCAGATAGTCCAGTCTTTTGTACTGCACACGACCATCCGCAGATTCCTGCGATCTACTGCGCTGTAGCGTACTCTGCTTGGCGCCGTAGAGGTAAGCACTAGTCGTATCGTCCTCCCATAACTTATCGTAACCTGACCTGACCAAACTTAATCATTCCCAAGCTTTCGTGCCTCGGCCACTATTTCTGGCCTCCCCAGAGTCGAGCAGAGTATAGTAGAGCAATGTAGAGCGCACTAATCCTCCGAATTGCAGTGTACAGCACAGAAGTCAAAACTATTCGGTCCTTACCTATCCAAATGTAATACAGCCAAACGTAACATATCTCAACCTAACGACCCGAGACGGTAATTATTGGACTCCCCAGAGCCAAGCAGAATACACTAGAGAACAGTGGAGTGCAGGGAGCCACAAAATAGCAGCGAATAGCACAAGTGTCAATGACACACCAACACTACCAGACCTAACCTGACGTAACGTACGTAGGGTAAATGAACCTTACGTGCTTATGCCGCTATTACTGGAATCCCCGCAGGCAAGCAGAATATGCTAGAGCACAGTAGAGCGCAGAGATCCGCTGTATAGCACTTAATAGCACAAAAGTCAAAGCCACCATAACCGAACCGAACCCAACCTATTCTAACCGAACGTAATCTAACTAAATGAATCGTGTCGCGATATATACTGCTGGGCCCCTCAGAGTGGAGCAGAGCATTGTCGTGAAGTGTAGATCGCGAAAATCCACCGAATAGCAGATTATTTCACAAAAGTCAAAGTTATCCTACCATAACCTAACCAAACGTAGCATAAACAAACGTAGCGTAACAGAGCCTAATGTGCCGACACCACAATTACTGTCCTCCTCAGATTGGAGCAGAGCATTTTTGGGCACAGTAGAGTGCAGGAATACGCCGAACAGCAGTGTGTGTCACAAAAGTGAAACCTACACTCTCCTATCCTAACCTACGCTAGCCTAAGCGAACGTAGCCCAACTCAACCTGTCGTTCAACGGCCACACTTGCTGGCCACCCCAGTGTCGATCAGAGTATAGTAGAGCAACGCAGGGCGTCGAAATCCTCCGAACGGCTGTGCCTAGCCCAAATAGCATTCGATATCCTATCCTTACCCAACCAAACACGACATAACCAAACGCAACGTGTCTCAGCCTAACTTGCCGAGATCAATACTGCTGGTCTCCCCGTAGCCAAGCATAATGTACTGGAACATAGTGGCGCGCAGTAATCCACCGCGTAGCTGTGTACAGCACAATGGTGGAAGATATCCTGTCATAACATGTCTTAACATAATCTAACCGAACATAGATAAACTCAACATATGGTGCCGAGACTGCTATTGCTGTTCTCCCCAGAACCGAACAGAGCATATTAGAGCAATGCAGAGCGCAGAACTCCATAGAAAGGCAGCGTACAGCACAAAAGACAAAGATACCCTATCCAAAGCTACCCGAGCATAGCATAACCGTACGTAAGGTAACACAACATTACGTGCTGAGACCACTATTGCTGGCCTCCCCATATTCGAGCAGATCATAACAGAGCACAGTAAAACTAGAAATGCACCGAATAGCAGTGTCTACCACGAAAGCCAAAGCTACACAGGACGAACCCAGACTAACAGAGCCCAACCAATCTTAACCTATCTCAATCTAACGTGCGGAGACCACTACTGCTGGCTGACGCAAAGCCAATCAGAGCATATTCGGGCGCAGGAGAGCCCTGAAATTCACAGAATATCACTGTACAGCGCAAAAGCGAAGCCCATCCTAACTAAACCTAACCTAACCTAACCTAACCGAACGTAGCATACCGCAAACTATTGTGCCTCAACCGTCATTACTGGCCACCCCAGAGACAAGTAGGGCTTAGCAGAGCAACTAGGAGTTCGCATACCCACCGAATAGCAGTGTATAGCACATTTGTCAGTGCCATCCTGACTAAACCAGCATATCCTGACCTAATCAAGCGTAGGTAAACTAAACATAACGTGCCGAGAAAACTGTTGCTGGCTACCCCCAGAGAGGAGCAGGATATGATTGAGCACAGTAGAGCACAGATGTTCATAGAATATCAGTTTTGAGCACATATGTCAAAGCAATCCTTACCTAACCCAACGTAACCAAAGCTAGAAAAACGGAATCTAACTCAACCTAACATGCCGGGACCATTATTGCTGGCCTCCACACAGTGGAGCAGAGCACAGTAGAGCAATGTAGAGCGTAGAAATCATCCGAATAGCGACATACAACACAAAAGCCAAATCTATCCCATCCTAACCTGACCAATCGTAATACTAACAAACGTAGCCTAACGCAGCCTATCGTGCCATGGCCAATAATGCTGGCATCCATAGAGTCGAACAGATTGTAGTAGAACACAGTAGAGCGCAGAAAGCCACCAAATAGCATCGAAAAGCCTAAAAGTCAAAGATATTACGACCTAACCAGTCCTAACTGAGCACAGTAGAGCACAGATGTCCATAGAATATCAGTTTTGAGCACATATGTCAAAGCAATCCTTACCTAACCCAACGTAACCAAAGCTAGAAAAACGGAATCTAACTCAACCTAACATGCCGGGACCATTATTGCTGGCCTCCACACAGTGGAGCAGAGCACAGTAGAGCAATGTAGAGCGTAGAAATCATCCGAATAGCGACATACAACACAAAAGCCAAATCTATCCCATCCTAACCTGACCAATCGTAATACTAACAAACGTAGCCTAACGCAGCCTATCGTGCCATGGCCAATAATGCTGGCATCCATAGAGTCGAACAGATTGTAGTAGAACACAGTAGAGCGCAGAAAGCCACCAAATAGCATCGAAAAGCCTAAAAGTCAAAGATATTACGACCTAACCAGTCCTAACCTAACCTAACCGAACGTGCAGTAACCAAACTTAATGTGCCGCGAACACTATTGCTGGCTTGCCCACAGACGAGCAGTATATGGTAGAGCACAGAGGACCACAGGGGTCCATCGGATATCCATGCTGAGCACATATATCAAAGCAATCCTAACCAATCCCATCCAAACCTAACCTAACCAAAAGTAACCGATCCCAAGCTAACGTGCTGCGACCAGCATTGCTGGCCTCCGCAGTGCCAAACGGAGCATAATAGAGGGGAGTAGAGCGCAGAAATCTATAGAACACCTGTGTGTGGTAGAAAAGTCGAAGCTATCCAAACAAAACAAGAGCTGACATAACGTATTTAAACGTACCCTATCCCAAACTATCACGCCGAGAGCGCTATTACTGGCTTCCCCAAAAACATGAAGGACATACTAGAGCACAGTAGAGCGTAGAAATACACCGAATAGCAGGTTGTAGCACAAAAGTCAAATCGACCCAAACATAACTCACACTAACATAACGTAACCGAACGTAACCTAATTCAACCTAACGGACCGAGACCATTATCTCTGGCCTCCCCTGCGCAAAGCAGGGCATATTGGAGCACAGTAGATCGCGGAAATACACCGAATGGCGGCGTATAGCACAAAAGCCGAAGCAATCCCACCCTAACCCAAACAAACGTAGCATAAGCGGACGTAACGTAACCGAAACTTACGTGCCGCGAACGCCATTGCTCGCCTCCCCATCGCCCAGCAGGGCATATTAGAGGTGTGCGGAGAGCAGAAGTCCATAGAATTTCAGTTTGCAGCACCAAAGTCAAAGATATCGTAACCAAACCGAAACAAACCCAACCCAACCAAACGCAACCTACCACAAACCAACGAGCCGCGGCCACCACTTCAAGCACTCCCAGATCAAAGCAGGGAATATTAGATAGCAGTAGGGAGCAGAAAACCACCAAATAGCAGTGTATACCGCAAAAGCCTAAGCTACACTGTCCTAACCAAACTATACGTAACATAACCGAACGCAACATAACTCAGAATAACGTGCCGAGACCAATACTG
>NW_016910133.1:11737-13343 GCF_001483705.2 Eufriesea mexicana
TGCTAAGACCACCATTACTGGCCTACGCAGAGCCAAGCAGTATATGCGTGAGCGCAGCAGAGCGCAGAAATCCACAGCATTGCATTCCATATCACAAAAGACGAAGATATCCAGGCCAAACGCAACCTAACATATCCTAATCTAACGTGCCGCGAACACTGTTCCTGGTGCCCCAGGGACAAGCAGAATGTGATAGAACAGAGTAGAGCGCAGAATCCCATAGAATTGCTGAGTGGATCACAAGAGTCAAAGTTATCCTAGCCTAGAACAGGCTGACGTACCCTAACCAAAGGAATCCTATCTCATACTAACATGCGGCGAGATCATAGTAGAGAAGAGTAGTGCGCAGAAATCCATAAAAACGCAGTGTATTGCAGAAAAGCCGAAGATAACACCACCGAACCATAGCTAACCTAGCCTAGCGAAACGTAGCCTCTCCAAAAATTACGTGCCGACACCACCGTTACTGGCCTCCCCAGGGGCAAGCGGAGCCTAATAGAGCACAGTAGAGCGCAGAAATCCATCGAATAGCAGAAGATAGCACTAAAGTCGAAGATATCCTATCGTAATCTAACCAACCGTATCATAACCAAACGCACCTTGACTGACCACAACGTGCCGAGACCACCATTGCTGGTCTTGCCAGAGCCAAGCAGAAAATATTAGAACATTGTAATGCGCATAAATCCACCTAATAGCGGAATACTGCGCTAAAGACGTAGCTGTCCCCTCCTAACCTAAAAATACTGGCATAACAAAACGTAAGCTATCTAAAGCTAACATGCCGCCACCTCTATTGCTGGCCACGCAAGAGCCAAGCAGAACACATTAGTGGAGAGTAGAACGCACAATTCCGTAGGATCGCGGTGTATATCAGAAAAGCCTAAGCTACACGAAACTAACGCAAACCAACTGAACATAACCAAACATAGCGGATCTATAACTTATGTGCCCAGACCGCTACTGCTACGCTCCCCTGAGCCAAGCAGAACATACTAGAGCACAGCAGATCGCACAAATCCTCCGAATAGCAGCGTAAAGCACAAAGGTTGATGCTACCCTGACCAAACATTGCCTAACCCAAACTAACCGAACGTAACCTGACTAAACATGATGTACCGAGGCCACTACTGCTGGCTTTCCCAGAGCCAAACTGAAAACATTAAAGCACTGTTGGGAGCAGAATTTTACCTAGTAGCAGACTATAGGGCTAAAGTCAAAGCTATCCTCTACTGACCTAACCAACCGTAACATAACCAAACGAATCGTAACTCAACCTAACATGCCGATACCGCCATTGTTGCCGTCCCCAGAGCCAGGCTGATTATACTAGAGCACAGCAGAGCGCAGAAATCCACCGAAGAGCAGCGTGCGGCACAAAAGTAAAAGTTACCTGACAAAACTTGTCCTGACCCAGCCTAACCGAACGTAGCCAGACGCATTGTAACGTGCAGAGGCCAATACTTCTGGCCTTCACAGGAACAAGCTGAAATGATTAGGGCACTGTACGGCGCAGAAATCCACATAGTAGCAGTCTACAGCACTAAAGACGAAGCTAGTCCCTCCTAACCTAACTAACCGTAACATGACCAAACCTAACCTAGGA
>NW_016910133.1:14271-17724 GCF_001483705.2 Eufriesea mexicana
GCGGAATACAGCACTAAAGTCAAAGCTACCCTCTCCAAACCTAACCAATCGTAACACAACAAAACGAAAACAAACTCAACCTAACGCGCCGCGACCACTACTGCTGGCCTGCCCAGTGTCAAGCAGAGCACGATAGTGGAGTGGAGAACGCAGAAATCCGTAGAATCGCTGCTCATATCCGAGAAGTATGTGCTACCCCAACATATCCTACACAGACGTAACATAGCCGAACATAGCGTAGCTAAAGTTAACGTGCCGAGACCGCTATTGCTGCCCACCCCAGATACAAGCAGGGCATACTAGAACACAGTAGAGCGAAGAAAACCACCAAATAGCAGAGTAAAGCACAAAAGTTAAAGCTAGCCCATTCAAACTTATCCTAGCCCAACGAAACCGAAAGTCACCTGACCCATCATAATGTGCCGGGGCATCTATTGCAGGTCTTCCCAGGGACAAGCTGAAAATATTACACAACTTCCGTGCGCAGAAATGCACCTAATAGCAGACTATGGCAATAATATCATAGCCATCCTCTCCTACCCTGACCAGTCGCAACATAACCAAACGTAACCTAATCCAAACTAACGCGCCGCAACCACTGTTACCGTCCTACCCAGGGTCAAGCGGAACACATTAGTTTAGTGTAGAACGCAGAAGTCTATGTCACCGCAGTGTACATCAGAAAAGTCGTAGCTGCCCGAACCTAACCCAAACCAGCAGAACATAACAAAGCACAGCCTAGCTCAACCTAAGGTGCCGAGAACGATATTGCTGCCCACCCCGCGGCCAAGCAGGGCATACTAGAGCGACATAGAGGGCAGAAATGCACGGAATAGCAGCGTGCTGCACAAGACATGTACCTACCCTGGCAAACTTAGCCCAACCATGCCTAACTGACCGTAGCCTGTCACAACATAACATGCCAACACCACTATTGGTGGCCTTCCAAGGGCCAGGCTGAAAATATTAAAGCACTGTAGGGAGCAGAACTCCTCCTAAGAGCAGACTATTGTACTAAAGTCAAGGCTAACCTCTCGTAACCTAACCAAGCGTAACATGACCAAACTTAACCTGAATAAACATAACGCGCCGAGACCACTATTGCTGGCCTTCCCGGAGCGAAGCTGAAAATATTAAAGCACTGTATGGGCAGAAGTCCAACTAATAGCCGAGTATAGCACTAAAGTCAAAGCTATCCTCTTCTAACGCAACCAATCGTAACATAACCAGGCGTAACCTAACTCAACCTAATGTGCCACAGTCACTACAGCTAGCCTCCTCATAGACAAATAGAACACATTAGTGAAGAGTAGAACGCAGAACTACATGCAATCGCAGTGTGTATCGGAAAACTCATAGCTACAAATGCCTAACCCATACAAACAGAACATAACCAAACGTAGCCTAACACAACCTACCATGCTGAGAACGCTGTTGCAGCCCCCCCCCCCCGAGCGATGCACGGCATACAAGAGCACAGTAGAGCGCAGACGTCTACCGAATATGATTGTACAACACATATGATAAGGCCATCCGAACCAAGCTTAGCCTAACCCAACATAACGTGCCGAGACCACTACTGCTGGCCTTCCCGGAGACAAGCTGAAATTATGAGACACTGTATGGCGCAGAGATCCACCTAGCAGCAGACCATAATTTGACTTTGGCTAAAGTCAAATCCACCCTCTCATAACCTACCCAAACGAAAGGTAGCCAAACCCAACCTAAATAAACCTAGCGCGCCGCGACTACCATTCTTGCGCTCCACAGAGGCAGGCAGAGCACATTAGTGGTGAGTAGAAAGCAGAAATCCATAGAACCGTTGTGTACATCAGGAAGGTCATAATTTCTTGAACATAAACCCAACCAACAGAACGTAGCCTTACTAAACCTATCGTGCCGAGACCGTTATTGCTCGCCTCCCAGAGCCAATATGAATATAATAGAGAACAGCAGGGCGCGGAAAGCCTCACAAGAGCAGCGAATGGCACAAACGTGAAAGATATCTTAACCTCACATAACCTAGCCTAGCCATACCAAACGTAGACCGACTAAGCCAAACGAGACGATACCACTACTGCTGGCCACCGCAGCGCCAATCAGAACTTACCAGAGCACAGTAGAGCGCAGAATTGCACAGAATAGCAGTGCAAACCACGAAAGTCGTTGCTATGCACACCTAACGCAAACTAACATAACCTAACAAAACCTGGCGTAAATCGATCTAACGTGCCGAGGCCACTGTCGCTGGCCGCCTCAGAAGCAAACAGAGTGCGCAGCAGAGAGCAGAAATCCACAGAATAGCAGTACGTAGCACAAAAGTCAATGCTATCCTCTCCAACCCTAAACAAACGTGGCATAGCCGAACGAAATATCTAACTAACGGGCCGGGACCACTGTTATTGGCCCCCACAGAGTCGAACAGAGCACAGTTGAGCAATGTAGATTGTAGAAACCCGACGAATAGCAGTTTGTAGCACTAAAGTCACAGCTACCATGTCCTAACCGGTCCAAACGTAATATGATCAAACCCAATGTAACATAACTTAACATGCCGAGACCACTACTGCCTGATTCACCGGAGCCAAGTAGAATATAATAGGGCACAGCAGAGGGCAGAACGTCTCCAAAGAGCAGTGAAAAACAGAAACGTCAAGGAAATCCTACCCTTACGTGTCCTAACGTAACCAAACCAAGCGCAGGCTAACTAAAGCAAGCGAGGCAAGATGGTTCTTGCTCTCCTCCACAATGCCATGCAGAACATACCAGAGCACAGTAGAGCGCAGAGATCCTCCGCATTGCACTGTAAAGCACAATAGTCGCAGGTACGCTAACCTAACGTGACCTAACCTAACTTAACCAAACGTAGCATAATCAACGCAACGTGCAGATACCACTATTCCTGGCCCTGCCAGAGCCATACTGAACATATTAGAGCACAGTAGAGTGCAGAAAAGCGACGAAGAGCATTGTTTAGCGCAAAAGTGATAGCCAGCCTCTGCTAAGATAACCAATCGTAACGTAACCGAATGTAACCTAACTCAACCTAACGAGCCGAGACCAACATCACTGACCATCCCAGAGTCGAGCAGAGAATGGCAGAGCAATGTAGAGCTTGGAAACCCTCCAAAGGTATGCGTGTGGCGCAAAATTAATGGATAAGTTGACCAAACTTGCCCTAACATATCCCATCCAAACCTAACATAACGAAGCCTAACGTGCCAAGACTGCTATTGCTGGCGTCCACGGAGACAATCTGAATATGATGGAGTACAGTAGAGCCTCGAAGTCCATAGGATCGTTGTGTTGAGCACATGGGTCGAAGCTCTCATAACCTGACCCAACGGGACAAGACATAACCATACGTAACCATACTCAACCTAACTTGCCGCGATCATTACAGGTAACCTCCACAGAGTTTTGTAGAGCGTATTAGTGGAGAGAAGAGCGCAG
>NW_016910134.1:0-18532 GCF_001483705.2 Eufriesea mexicana
ACCACAGGAATCCACCAAATAACATTGTACAGCAGGAGAGTCAGATCTATCCTAATCAAACTTTACCCAACTTAACCAAACCAAACGTAACCTTACTCAAACTAACGTGCCGCGACCACTAATCCTCGCCTCCCCAGAGACGAGCAGAGTATAGTAGAGCAATGTAAATAGCAGAAACCCACCGAGTAGCAGTGTACAGCACAGAAGGCAAAGAGCTCCTGACCAAACGTTCCTAACGCAACCTGACGATATGAAACACAACGCAACCTAACGTGCCGAGGCCACTATTGCTGGTCTACTGAGAGCCAAGCAGAAACTACTGGAGCACGGTAGAGCGCACAAATCCACCGCATGGTGGTCTATATCGCAAAAGTCCATCATACCATGACATAACCTGACCATAAGTAACCTATCCAAACGCAGTGTTTCTCAGAACAACGTGCCGCGTCCACTGCACCTGGTCACCCCAGAGCCAGGCAGAATGTAGTAGAGCAGAGTAGGGCAAAGAAACCCACGGAAGAGCAGTGCAAAACACAAAGGTGAATGTAGCCTTCCCTTACCTATCCAAACGTAACACACCCAAACGTAACCTAATCCAACCTAACATGACGAGACTACCATCCTTGCCCTCCGCACAGACAAGCACTGTGTATTAGAGCACAGCGGTTCGAAGAAAACCACCGCATTGCTGTGAACAGCACAAAAGTCGAAGACATCCTGACCTATCCTGACCTAACCTGACCTAACCTAGCCTAACCGAACGCAGCGTAACTTAACAGAGCATGCCGGGACCGCTATTGCTAGCCGCCACTGAGTCGAGTGGAGTATAGTAGAGTGAAGTAGGCGCAGAAATCCACCAAATAGCAGTGCATGACGCAATACTGGAAGATCTACTAACCTCACCTGAAATAACCTGTCCTAACCGAACCAAGCGTAACTCAACACAACTTTCCGCGACCACTGCCTCTGGCATCCACAAAGGCAAGCAGGATATAGTAGAGCACTGTAGATCACAGGAATTCGCCGAAAAGCGGTGTACAGCACGAAAGCTAAAGCCACCATTATCTAACTTAACTTAACCTATCCTAACCAAACGTAACGTAGCTCAACCTAATGTGCAACGACCACTGTTCCTCGCCACCCCTGGTTCGAGCAGAGTACTGTAGAGCTACGTTCGGCACATAAATCCACCGGATAGCAGTGTATGGCACAATAGACGAAGGTATCCTAACCATCCCTTCCTAACCTGACCCAACAAAACGTAGCCTAACACAATCTAACGCGACGAGAACACTATTGCTGGCTTCCCAAGAGCCAAGCAGAAAGTACTAAAACGCAGCAGAGCGCAGAAGTCCACCTCATTGCAGTGAACAGCACAAAAGCCGTAGGTATTCTAACTAAACATAACCTATCCTGACCAAACCAAACGTAACCTAACTCAAACTAACTTGCCACGAACACCACTGCTCTCATCCTCAAAGTCGAGCGGAGTATAGTAGAGCAATGTAGAGAGCAGAAATCACCCGAATAGCAGTGTATAGCAGAAAAGTCAAGGCAATCCTATCCCAATGTATCCAATGTTGAAATAACCAATCGTAACAGAACTCAAACTAACGTACCGCGACCACAATTGCTGGCCGCCCCAGAGTCGAGCAGAACTTACCGGTGGACAGTAGAGCGCAGAAATGAATAGAATCGCAGTGTGTGGCAAAAAAGTCAAATGTATCAAAACCCAACCCAAGCAAACAGAACCTAACCAAACGTAGCCTATTCCGACATAACGTGCCGCGACCACTATTGGTGACATCCCCAAGGGCAAGCGGAATATAGCAGAGCACAGGCGAGCGCAGAAACCAACTGAACAACAGTTTATAGCGCGAAAATCAAAGCTACCCTACCGAACTTAACCTAACCTAAACTATTCGAACGTAACCTAACTCAGCCTAAGGTGACGAGACCAATATTGCTGGGCTCCACAGGGCCAAGCAGAAAATGTTAGAACACTGTACAGCGCAGGAATCCGACGCATTGCACTGTACAGCGCAACAGCCAAAGCTATCTTATCCTAACAGAGTCAATCGTAACACAACCAGGCGTAACCTATCTCAACATAAAGCGCTGCGACCACTATTTCTGGACCTCCGGAGCCAAGCAGGATATACTGGAGCACAGTAGAGCGCAGAATACACCGCACTGCAGTCCAAAGCACAAAAGTGAAAGGTACCCTAACCTAACCTGACCTAATCTAACCTACCAAAACGTAGTGTAACTCAATTGAACGTGATGAGATATATATTGCTGGGATCCCCAGATCCAAACGGAAAATATTAGGGTACAGTAGAAAGCAGAAATCCAACGAATAGCAATGTATAGCTCAGAAGTCAATGCTACCGCACACCTAGATTAAGGAACATAGCATAACACAATGTAACCTGCAGCGACCCCTATTAATGGCCTCGTTGGGGCCAAGCAAAGCTTATTAGAGCACATTAGAGCGCAGATATCCGACGAATAGCAGTGTATATCGCAAAAGTTGGAGTAACCTCTCCTCAGCTAGCCAAACGTAACATATACAAATGTAACCTAAATATAAAGAACACATGACCGCAACTTCTTGCTTCCACAGAGACAAGTGGAATGCACCTAAGCACAGTAGAGAGCAGGAATCAACCGCATTGCAGTGAGTAACACAAAAGCCGAAGATATTCCAACCTAACCTTACCTAACCTTACCTTATCATACGCAGCATGGCTCAAGTCACGTGCCGCGAACACTGCTTCTGGCCTCCCCGAAGTCAAGCAGAATATGGTAGAGCTGAGTAGATCGCAGAAATCCACCGAATATCACTATATTGCACGAATGTCGGAGCTGTCCTAGCCAAACATTGCCAAACCCAACCTAACCAACCATAACATAGCTCAAACTATCTTGCCACTGCCACTACTTCTCGCCTCACCAGAGTTGAGCGCAGTATAGAAATGTACCGGATAGCAGTGCATACCACAAGGGTCAAGCAAATCCTCACCAAATCCTCATAACCTGGCCCAAATGACAGTATGGTAGCTCAACCTAACATGCCACGACCACCATTGCTCGCCTCTCGGAGTCGAGCAGAGAATAGTAGAAGAATGTAGAGCGCCAAAATCCATCGAATAGCAGTGTATAGCACAAAAGTCTAAGGCATCCTAATCCAACCTGTCCTAACCTAACCAAACCAAACTTAGCCAGCACAGCATAACGTGCTGAGACTGCTATTGCTGGCCTCCGGAGCGTCAAGTAGAGAATATTAGAGCACTCCAGAGCGCAGAAATCCACCGTGTAAGAGCGTATTGCGTAAAGGTCAAAGCTTCTCTCCCCTAAACTCACCAATAGGCACATACCCATACGTAACATAACTCAACCTAACACGCAGCGACCAATATTTCTGTCCTCCCCAGAGGCAAGCGGAGTATTGTAGAGCACATTAGAGCGCAGAAATCCACGGTACAACAGTATATACCAGGAAAGCCAAAGCTATCCAAACCTAACCCAGACGAACATGTCGTAACCAAACGTTACCTAACCAAACCTGACTTGCCGCGACCGCTACTGCTGGCCTCCCTAGAGCCAAGCAGAGCATATTAGAGGAGAGTAGCTCGCTGGCAGATTATATCGCAAAGGTCGAAGGCACTCTAACACAGACTGCCCTACGCTAACCTAACCAAACATAGCCTAACTCAACATAAAGTGACGAGCTCAACATTGCTGTCCTCCCCAGAGCCAAGCAGAGAATATTGGGGCAATGAAGAACGCAGAAATCCACAGAAAGCCGGTCTGTAGCATAAAAGTCGAAGCTACCCTTACAAAAACTAACCATACCTGACCGAACCACACGTAAAATATCCCAACATAACGTGCGGCGACCATAACTCAGGCGTCCACAGGGTCAAGCAGAGCATGACACAGCACAATAGGTGGCAGATATCCACAGAGTAAGAGCGTATAACACAAAGGTCAGAGCTGTGCTCCCGTAACCTATACAGTCGACACATACCCAAACACAACTTAATTAAACCTAATTGGCCGGGACCATTATTACTGGAATCCGCAGAGCCAAGCTGAAAACACTGGAGCACAGCAGAGCGCATCAAGCCACCAAATAGCAGCGAAGAGAAAAATCGGCATAGGTACCTTAACCTTACCTGACCAAATTTAACCAAACGTTACGTAGACCAACTAAATGTAACCAGCCGAGTCCAATACTGCCGGTCTCCCCATCGACAAACAGATCAAATTAAATCAGAGTAGAACGCAGAAGTCCAAGGAACGGCAATGTATAGGAGAAAAGTCGAAGCAACGAAAACCTATCCCAAACCAGCGAGACCTAACCAAACGCAGACTAACTCAACATAACGTGCCGCGGTCACTATTGCTGGACCCCACATGGCCAACCAGAGTAGAGTAGAGACCAGCAGAACGCGGAAGTCCACCTAATAACAGTTTACACCACGAAGTCAGAGCTATCCAAGCCTAAGCCAGAATATCATAATCTAACCAAACATAGCCTAACTCAACCTACCGAGCGAGGCCACTGTGACTGGGATACGCAGGGACGAGCAGAGCATAGTAGTGCAATGTAGAGCATAGAAATCCACCGAATGTCTGTGAATGACACAAAAGTCAAGGCCGTTCTATCCAAACCTAACCTGACCTAACATAACCGAATGTCACCTAACACAGCCTATCGCGTCCCGAACACTATTGTTGGCCTCGCCAGAGCCAAGCAGAGCACATTAGAGGAGAGTGGAGCGCAGAAGTCAGTAGAATCGCAGTGTACGGCTGAAAGCTCGGAGCTACCCAAGCGCTACCCAAGCCAGCATATCCTAACCGAACGTAGCATAACTGAACATAACGTTCCGCGACCATGATTGCTGAACTCCCTGGGAACAACCAGAATATAGTAGAGCACAGTAGAGCGCAGAAATCCGTCGAAGAATAGTGCAGAACACGAAAGCCAAAGCTATCCTTACCGAACATGTCCTAACATAATATAACGAAACGTAACCTAACAACCTAACGCGCCAAGACCAATATTGCTGGCATTGTCAGGGCCAAGCAGAGTGAAGTAGAGGACAGTGGAGCGCAAAAATCCACCGCATTGCAGTGTTCAGCACAAAAGTCAAATGTATCCTCTCCTATCCTAACCAATCGTGACACAACCAAAAGTAACCGAACACAACCAAACGTGCCGCAACCACTATTGCAGGCCCCTAGAGAGCCAAGCAGAGTACAGCAGAGCACTGCTGATCACAGAAATCGCACGAGCAACAGTGTAAGGCACAATAGACAAAAACATCCTAACCGAATACGAACCAACCTGGTCTAACCAAACGTAGCAAAACTGATCACATAAATCGCACGAGCAACAGTGTAGGGCACAATAGACAAAAACATCCTAACCGAATACGAACCAACCTGGTCTAACCAAACGTAGCAAAACTCATCTTAACTTGCCGAGACTACAACTGCTGGCGTTCCCAGGGACATGCAGAGCTAACTAGAGCACAGTACAGCGTAGAAATCCACTGAATAGGATTGTATATCGCAAACCGCAACGCTACCCTCTCCTAACCTATCCCACCGTAACATAACCAAACTTAACCTAACCTAACTTCTCGTGCCACAACCTCTATCGCTGGCCTCCCCAGAGTCGAACAGTGTATAATAGAGCAATGTGGATCGCAGGAATCCACCGAATAGAGGTGTATATTACAAAAGGCGAAATATCATATCCTAACCTAAACAAACGTAACACAAGCAAACGTAACGTAATCTAACCTAACGTACCGCGAACACCATAGTTGGCTTTCCCAGAATCAAGCAGAACATATTAGACGTGAGCAGATAGCAGAAATTCCTTGAATCACTGTGCACAGCACATTAGTCAAATCTATCCGTACATAGCCTAACAAACTGTGGCATAACCAAGCATAACACAAGCTAACCAATCTTGCCGAGCCCACAGTCATTGGCCTCTTAGAGCCAAGCGGAACATACCAGAGCGCAGTAGAGCGCAGAAATCTACCGGATAGCAGAGCATAGCACAAAAGTTAGAGCTATCCAAACCAAACCTTACCAAACGTAACATGGCACAACCTAACGCGCTGCGAACGGTATTCCTGTCGTCTCCTGAGGCAAGCAGAGTGTGATAGAGCACATAAGGACGTAGATATCCAACGAATATCGGTGTACTGCGCAAATGTCAAAGCTATCCTTTTTTTCACGTGGGGGAATTCTTCCAAAGATACCCGGCCACCTTAGGGAAGGGGGCGGGGTTATGTATGATTTTTACCCACTAAAGCCCCCACGATGGCCAGCTCTTCGCATTTCGGTGCACCCTGGACTTCGCGGCGACGCAATTGCCAGGACGCCACCGCGACGCAACCGCAGTTCCCTCCCAGCGCGACGGGTGATCGCACCCGGAACGATCATGCCCATGCGCACGAGACGGGTCGTTTACAAGCACACACAGACACACTCACACGCATACAACACGTATACCACCGCACCGCGACGCACGCATGCGCTGCGGACGCCGCGCGAACATCACGCGACGCCGCGCGCCCAGACCACAGTCTCTCTAACTGACGGGCCCCCAAACGTCAGATCGTGGTCTCCCTGACCTAGGTTACAACGGGAGAGAGAGACGGTCTCCCCGGCCGTAGGCACAACTATTGTTTCTTAAGCTTTCGGCGCCAATGCGCAGCTTTGCCGTACCTGGTCCATTTCGGATATAGCGGCAGATGTTGGGTGCGAATTTAGATCATCATCGAACCAAGAAAATGAACAGGTCCAACCAGCGGAGGAAGTCAACCCGCGCGGGACCCTAGTAGGCTTAAGGAGATCGCCCGGGGAGATACGCGTATTGGCGCATTTCTCTTGGACCTCTTCAGGCCTGGCATGGATATGAGATCCAACCGAAGGTCTCCATGGCCCGTTGCCACTCCCTCTTTCGCATCCAGTGGCATGCGCGAACGCATCGAACACCACCCACTGGACCCCGAGGGCACCATCGAGGAGGCGAGGTAAGTGGACTTGCCGGATCGGGCCCTACAACTTCACCGAAGTCTCCCGCACTGCGCAGCTCGGCTTTGCAGCTATAGGGATCATCAGTTCCATCGTGGTTTCTGGCGGACACCTTACACCAGAACCCTCCCCAGCTTCTGCCCTCAGGCCGTAGGTACATGGTCGCTCGCGAAGGCGGAGGTTTAACGCGTTGACACATCCGGTAGTGCGTGCGGCGCCTTCCGGCGCCGTGCTTGCAGCCTCCGCCGCCCTACTCGCGAGGAGCACGCGCGGCGCTCGCGGGCTCTCTCCGCGGCCTCCTTCCGTAGCATAACCGCCTCGCAGAAGGAGGCCACCGCACGCCACGCACCTAAGCCCTACGTCATCCGCGCCACGACGATTGAGAGCGAAAGGTTCCTACCCACTACGCAACGCAGTGCCCGGCGCTCGCTAGCCCACGCCGGACATTCCTCCAGCGTGTGCTGCGCCGTGTCCCGCCCTTCCCCGCAGTGATGACACCGCGTCACACGTTCCCGCCCGATACGGCACAGGTACTCCCCGAAGCACCCGTGCCCGGTTAGCACCTGTGTCAGGCGGAATGTGTGCCGGCTGCCGCTGCGCCCCCATGCATCCAACACGGGGAGCACAGCCTCGATCGCCCGGTGCCGCCGGCTACTCGGCTTCCTCAGCCGAGCTCGCCAGGCGGTCATCAAAGACTCTCGAACCCTTCGCCTCAACGAAACGGACCCCTCTTCAGGAGCACCGCCGCCGCCAGCGTGTAGGAGACCGTAGATACGGGCCTCCCCCACCGCTTGCAGTTCGAATGGCGGGACACCCGCCAGGACCATCGCCGCCTCGTGGGATATCGTGCGGTAACCGCGCACGACCCTGATCGCCATCCTGCGAGCGACTCGCCGGAGAATCGCCAGACTGCGCGGACTGGCGACCAGGTCGTTCGCCCAGATCGGAGCCCCGTAAAGTGCCACCGAGCGAACGACTCCTGTGTAGAGGCGGCGCACCCTCCCGTCTGGCCCTCCCAGGTTGGGTAGCAGGCGACATAGCGCCCCCGCATTACCTTCCAGGCGTGGTTCCAGCGCGAGAAAATGTTCGTCGAATTTCCAGTGGCTATCGAGGAGGAGACCGAGGTATTTCATCCGGTCCCGTACCTCGACCACGACGTTCCCCACGCGCATCAGGGACTTGGGCGGCTTCCCGTGGTGCCGATGGCAAAACCACATTGCCTCGGTCTTCTCGGGGGAGATGCACAGCCCTAGCCGCTGGATGCTATTCGCGACGAGGGCCACGCCGCTTTCCGCGCGCAGCGTGGCCTCCTCCCAACTCGACCCGGCGGCCATCACCAGCGTGTCGTCCGCGTAACACGTCAGGCTCAGGCCGCGGGGGAGGGGAGTGCGCAACACGGCGTCGTACGCGAGGTCCCAGAGGATCGGTCCGAGTACCGATCCCTGTGGAACCCCGCAGTTCGTCGCACGCACGACGGTCGAGTATCGTCCGGGATACTCGATCGAGCGCTCCGCCAAATAGTCGCCGATCACCGCCATCATGTATTGGGGAACCCTGTGGTACAACAGGGCACACCGGATGGCGGCCCAGGGCAGGGTGTTGAAGGCGTTGGCGATATCCACACCGACTGCCAGCACCACTCCGCCACGGTCGATGGCAGCCGCCGACAGGTTGCGAAAGCGCTTGATCGCGTTAATCGTCGACCGACAATGCCGGAATCCGAACTGGCTGACACTGAGATCGGGACCCACGTCCGATAAATGCTCTCGGAGGCGGGCAGCTAGTACGCGCTCGAAGATATTGACCGCCTCTTCGAGCAGGCATATCGGCCGACATGCCTTCGGAGAGTTCGGCGGCTTCCCTAGTTTCGGGATCAGCACGACCCTCGCTCTCTTCCAACATGCCGGGAAGCGACCGGTCCTGAGGCAGCTGTCTAACAGCCGTCGCACACGGTCACCCCACGCTTCCAGAGCCAGTGCAAATGCTCGGCCTGGGATGCCGTCCGATCGGGGGCGGTGCTCCTCGCCCCCAACCTAACGACCGCACGGCACAACTCCTAGCGCGAAACCCCCAGCTCGTCGGAACATCCGACCAGTTCCGACCGCACTGCAGCGGGTTGCACCCGATCCATCGCCACCACAGGGATGAGGGTGTCGATCCCCCGCCGCAGCAGCTCGGTGTCCATGCGCACGGTCACGGGGGGCGCTCATGCCCTTAACTTCCTCAATACAAATTTATAGGGGCGTCCCCACGGATCGCTTTCGAGCGCCTAGAGGAGTTCGCCCCATTGCCGAGATTTGGCTCTGCGAATCTCCCTCCGGAGATCGCCCACCACGGACCGGTACCTGTGATAGAGGCGCGCGACTTCCTCGGCGGACACCGCGCGACGTCGCAGACGCGCCCGAGTGTACTGGCGCGTGGCGAGCACGCAGAGCTCCCTGAGCAGCGCGATTTCACCCGGCCACTAGTGCAATGCACCCCGCGAAGCTGGCTCCATCACGCGCGGCATGGCAACGTCGCACGCGCGCGTCATCGCCGCCCTAAGCCGCTCCGCCCCGAACCCCGCTTCGTCGTTCTCGCGCCCGACGGCACCATCCGCACAGGCCACGTCCTGGACGGCCGCGGCGAAGAGGTCGCGGTCGAGGCGCCCGAGCGCCCTTCGCGGCGCGGTGGTGTGCTCCCCGCTGGGTGGTTCCAGACAGGTGCGAGGAGTGACGGCAGGCATCATGGTGATGTGGACGTGGTCGCTGAGCGTTTTTACCTCCACCGCCACCCTCCAGCAGGTGCCCCACCGACCAGCTGCAGGCGATGCGAACGACAAGACCACGATGGACGTGCCGTTCCACCGAACGCACGTGCTTACGGAACCCCGATTGAGCATCCGGAGATCCAACCCCGCGGCCCAATCTTGCAGGGCCTCTCCCCGAGCCTCTGTTCGCGGGGAACCCCACGCCACGGAGTGGGCGTTGAAGTCCCCCAGGACCAGAACCGGATGAGCCGTGTGTCCAGTAAGGAAACCTCCAAGATCGCCCAGGAACCTCTCGCACGACGAGAGGCCGCGGCTGGGGGAGACGTATCACCGCACCACGACTACGCCGCTCCAGGAGACCGCAACGAACCCCTCACCGCTGTGAAGCAGCGTTGGCGCGGGTGTCCGCCGTAGTCCCCCGGCGATGATCGCCACGGAGCCGTCCCGATCACCGAACCACCCGTCTTGATCGAGGATACAGCACGGCTCTGCGGTAACAGCCAGCCCGACATCCAGCTCAACGAGCGTCTGCAGGAGCAGGTCCAGCAACGCCCGGGAGTGGATCAGGTTGGCCTGGAGCACCATGGACGACGTGAAGGTTAGGCCGTGTAAATGGCATCCTCCTGGCCCCTCTTGCTTTGGGCCGGCTGCGGGCACGGTGCTCCGCCTGCCGGCGGGCCCTTCGCGGTAGCGTTCGCGGAGACGGAGTTCGCAGACGCAGCTGTCAAATTGGCGCTCGCAGGCGCCGAGGCGGACACGTCGTCTGCAGGCGCCTTGCGAGCCGCGCAGTTTGCCTTTGGCGGGCAGCATGCTTTGCTGCCCAGCTGGTTGTTGGAGGGGCGGCCGAGCCTGGGGCAAACCGGGCACATGGGTGCAGGCGCACTACACCCACCGTCCATCGCGCCAGAGCATCCGTTCCTTGTGTGACCGAACGCAAGGCAACGGAAGCACTGGAGGCGCCGTGCCACCAAGGCTACGGCAGGGGCCGAAGTCCAGCCGACGCAGATCCGCCCGCAATCAACGGCCTTTCTCGCTGCCGCGAGACGACACTGAGCCCATTCACAGCCCTGCGCCGAAGCGGAAGACCGGATCACTCCGGTTCTTACTTCCGCCTCGGTGCAATCACCGACGCAAGCCAGGGCAGCGGCCACCTCGCTGGGGGTGGCAGAGTCGTCGAGCCCTGTCACCCTCAGCTCCGCTATTTTGGTAGGAACCGTAACGCGCAAGCCGGATTCCTCCAAGGTTTCGCTCATTCGCCCGGCCAGAGCGGCGGCTCGCTGTGCGCCCTCGGGTCCGCCGACCTCCAGCAGGAGACCGCCGGAAGCGGCCCGACGGGGGCGCAAGTCCTCGATCCCGAGGACGGCGAGATTTACCTTTCCTCTTGCAACGGAGATGGCCTCCGCGCAAGAGAGGCTCGACCCCTCGGGTACCCAAACCGCGACGGCGGCCCTCGGCGGCGGCCGCTTAAGAATGGGGCCCGGCTTACCGCTGCTCTTCTCCTTATCGTGACCTGCATCGTTCCGGTGTTCAGGGCGGTCACGGGAGGTGCGCGGGCGGAGCTCATCCCCGAGGAGCGGCGCCCCGTCTTACCGACGGCTCCCTTCGGCGCACTCGTGGACACCCTCGCGGCAGTTGCCGCTGCGCTCGCTTCTCGCGCCTACCGATGACGAGAGACCAGCTGGCCTCTGCGTCCTTCCCGGATACGACCGGGGCCGCGAGCGGGTCCTTCGCCAGGGCGTCAGCGGGCCAGCCTCGGGACGCGCCCGCGACAGAGTCCGCCGAGCCACCAGTGCAGGCCGCGCGCGCAGGCCGGCGTTGGAGCTCGCTTGCTCCGGCGCTCGGGCAGGCGCATCCCGCCCGGCCGCCACGGGGGCGTACGCACGAGCTTCTCGAACTTTTCGACGTTTCGGAAACGGAGTGCCGCGAAGGCAGCCTCCATACCGAACTCAGGCGCCGGTGCCGCTTCTCCGGCGCCCGCGGACGCACGCACATTTCGAGCGGGCGCGGGGTCGACGGTTACCCGCCTCCGCTTCAGATCCAGCTTCGCGCGCAAGGAGGCGATCACCGCCTGCTGGGAGGCATCGCTCTCCCGCAAGTCAGCTATAACCGCCTGCTGGGAGACGTCCTTCCGCAGACAGGGGATCTCCGTCATCAGCACGCAGACTCTCTCCATCGTCTCCTGGGCACGTCCGGCTGTTACTTGGAGGCTCATCTCCCAGCCGGCCTAATCCACCACCCTGGCGCACATACGGATGGCGCGAACGTATGGGCCGTGCAGGTTTTTGCTCTTGTCTGCCATCGTCTCTATCCTCGCTCAATTCTCGGATATAACGGCAGGCACTTCCACAACAGACAGCGGTCGGTGCACTCTGGCGAGCTCCTCCCGTGTGGGGAGGGTCGCCTTCGCCCGGCTTATGCTCGTGGGTTTCGGGGCGAGATAAATACCATCCAAACCATCGAATGGGTCATATTCATCCAACACCGACCTCCGCGGCCGCTTTGCCGTCTTCGCGGGGGATACCCACGAAGACGACGTTTCGCCGCCGCCCGTGACGCTGACGGCACCAGCGAAGGCGGAGCACTCCTCCTCGAGGTATGCCGGCAGCGCCTTGCGCAATGCGGTGGTACGAGTCACGCGCCTCGTAGCACCTGCAGTAGTGCTAATTGCCCTGTCCTTCGACGAGGGAAGCTCCACTGGAGCCGCGTCGACACCACTAACAATAACCTTACCTTCACTACTCGGTAAATTGTCCGGCTTCCCCGGGATGGATACCACTGTACGGGTTGCAAGCCCCTGCTCCGCCGCTTGCATTGTGGTGTGACCCTCGGCGCATGTATCCATCGCTGGGCAGATGCGCGTCTCCGCGGCAGACAATGGGCACCGTCCCTCGCCTTCCTGCGACGTAGCGGTGTCCACAACTTCGTTGATGCCACGAATAAGGGGGAAAAATCTTGCAAACATTTTCAATTCTTATCGTCACCACGAAACACTCCGCGACGCGAGTCCCCGGCCACGTGCACCCACGCAACACACGCACAGAATGGCACTAATCCACGCGCCAGAAAACGCACTTTTCTGCCGAAAATACCTACCAACGGTAGGAGCGTCGTTAACGCGTCCGTCTCGTTCAACATTCAGCGCGGCACTCCAAGTCAAAGCAATCCTGTCATAACCTATCCACACGTAACGTAACTAACACCAAAATAACTCACACTAACGTGCCGAGACCTCTGTTGCCGCCCTCCACAGAGCCAGGCAGAAGACATTAGAAGAGAGGAGGGGGCAGAAGCCCATAGAATTCCATTGCATAGCACAGTAGTCAAGGCCATCCGGTCCTAACCTAACCTAAGGTAACATAAGCAGAAGTAACCAGACTCATCCTAACGAGCCCAGACCACTACTGCTCGCCGATACAGAGCCAAGCAGAACATGCTAGAACACAGTAGCGCGGAGGAAGCCAGAAAATAGCAGTGTGTGGCAAAAAAGTCAATGATACCCTAACCTAACCTGGCATAACCGAAACTGTCCAAACGTAGAGTAACGAAACGTAACAAGCCGAGACAACTGTTGCTGTCCTCTGCAGAGCCAAGTAGAACATACTGGACCACAGTGGTGCGCATAAATCTATCGAGCAACTGTGTATAGCACAAAACTATATATACCCTGGCCTAACCTAACCAAACGTAACATAACTAAACTGAACCTATTCCGACCTAACGTGCCTAGACCACCACTGTTGACTTCTACAGAGCCAACTACAATATACTAGGATACAGTATAGCGCAGAAGTAAGCTGCAATGCAATGCAAGGCACATAAGTCGAAGAAATCATAACCTAACCTAACCGAACGTAGCCTAACTATGCGTGACGTGCCAATACTACCATTGCTGGCACCAGCAGAGCCAAGCTGGACACAGTAGTGCGCAGAAGAATGCAGCAATCCGCCGATTAGCATTGTACAGCGCAAAAGTGGTAGCTAGCCCCAGCCAAGCTATCCAATCGTAACGCAAACAAACGTACCCTGACTCAGCCTAACGTAACGGACCACCATTACTGACATCGCGAGAGTCAAGCAGAATCTACTAGAGCACAGCAGAGCGCAGAATTCCACCGCATTTTAGTCTACAGCACAAGAGTCAAAGATAGCCTATCCCAACCCAAACGAGCCTAACCTAACCATTCATAAGACAGCACCACCTAACGCGCAGCGGCTACTTTTTCTGCCCTCCCAAGGGCAAAGCAGAGCATATTACATTACAGTAGAGCGCAGAAATCCACCGAAAGGTAGAGTATAGCAAACAAGTCAAGGCTGTCCTTGCTTAACCTAAACAAACGTAGCATAGCGAAACGCAAAGTAACTCCACCTAACAGCCCTGCACCACTATTGCTGACCTCTCCAGAGCCAAGCAGAGTATACTACAGCACAGTAGATCACAAACATCCGCGGCGTTTCAATGTGTAGCGCAGAAGACATGGATATCATAACCTTACCTGGCCTACCACCATTGCTGGCCTCCCCACAGACAAGCATATCATATTAGGGCACAGTAAAGCGCAGAAGTTCATGGAATAGCTGAATGTAACGCAGAAGTGAATGTTATGCTCTTCCACACTAACCAAACGCAACATAAACATACGAAGCCAGAATCACACTAACGTGCCTGCAAAATTATTACTGGCTTCCCCAGAGTAGTGCAGAGGAGAGTGGAGCAACATATAACGTAGAAATACGACGAAGATTGGCGTACAACACAAAAGTCACAGCGACCCAATACTAACCTCTCCAAACGTAATACGACCAACGCAATTTAATTTAACCTAACGTGCCGAGACCACTATTGCAGGATTCCCCAGAGCCAAGTAGATTATGCCAGGGGACAGTAGAGCGCTGAAAGCCTCCAAAGAGCAGAGAATAGCACAAACGTCAAGGATATCCTAACCTCGCCTGACCAAACGTAACCTAACCAAACGCAGACTAATCGAAACTAACGGGACGAGACCATTATTGCTGGCCTCCATACTGCCAACCAGAGATTATTAGAGCAATGCAGTGTGCAGAAATCCACAGTGCAGCAGTGTATGGCATAAAAGTGAAAGCTATCGTATCCTAACGTAACCTATCATAACATAACCAAATATAACCTACCTCAACCTAACCTGCCGGGACAAATATTGCTGGCCTCCACAGAGCAAAGTAGATAATACTAGAGCAGAATGGAGCGCCGAGATCCACCGAGTAGCTGTGTATAGCGCAAAAGTCGGTGGTGCCCTGACCAAACTTATCCTAGCCTAACGTAACCACACCTATCCTGACACAGCCTGACGAGCAACGGCGACTATTGTGGGCCTCACGTGTGCGAGGTAGCTTACAGCAGAGCATTGAAGAAGGCAGCAATCGAGCGAAGAGCAGTTTATAGCGGAAGAGCAAAGCCCTCCTAACCGAATCTAACCGAACCTATCTGCACGAAACGTAACATGTCTCAACCTTACGCGCCTAGACCACTATTGCTGACATCCCCAGAGCCAAGTAGAATGTACTAGGGCATAGTAGAGCGCAGTAAGCCAGCGAATTGCAATTAGTAGCACAAGAGCCGTAGATATCAGTATATCCTGTTCTAGCCTAACCCAACCGAACGTAGCATAACTCAAGGTAACACACCGCGACCACTGCTCCTGGCCTCCCATTAGCCTAGCAGAGTACAGCAGAGAACAGTAGGGCACAGAAATCCAACGAATAACAGTGTATCGCACGAAAGTCGAAGCTAACCTGACGGAACTTAGCATAACCTAACATAACCAAACGCTACCTAACATATCCTAACGTGCCAAGGCCGCTATTGCTGACGCACACAGAGACAAGCGGAGTACGATAGAGCGCACTAAAGTGCAGATGTCCACAGGATAGCAGTATTGAGCACAGGAGTCAAGGGTGCCCTAACCTTACCAAGGCTATCCTAATAAAACCGAACGCAATCTATCTCAACCTGACATGCTGCAACCAGTATCGCTGGCCCCCTCAGAGTCAATCGGAGCTTATTAGAGGAGAGTATAGCACAGGAATCCATAGAATCGAAGTGTATGGCACAAAAGTGATAGATATCCAACCCTAATCCATGCAAACATAACCAACCCACACGTAGCCTAACCCATCGTAACGTGCCACAAACATAATTCCTCGCCTGCCAGGTTCAAGTAGAGTATAGTAGAGCACAGTCGAACTCAGAAATGCTCCGAATAGCAGTGTACAGCACGAAAGTAAAAGATAACCACACCGAGCTTAACTTATCCTAACCTAACCAAACGTTGTGTAACTCGGCATAGCGTGACGAGACCAAAATTGCAGGCCTCCTCAGACCCAAGCAGAGCGCATTAGAGCTCGTTAGAGCGAAGAAATCCACCGAAGAGTAGCGAATAGCACCAAAGTCGGGGTAGGCTATACTAACCTAGCCAAACGTGACATTCCCGAACGTGGCCGAACACAACCCAATATGACGGGACAACTATTGCTGGCCCCCAAAAAGATAAGCAGAATGTACTATAGCACAGTAGAGCGTAGAGAACCACTGCCTTTCAGTGAATGCCTCAACAGGCATCCATACCCCATTCTAACTCCACCTAACCCAACCTAAACGAACGTAGCATAACTATACCTGACGTACCCCGACCTCTGCTCCTGGACTCCCCAGAGCGAAGCAGAATGTAGTACAGGACAGTATATCACAGAAATCCGCGTGATAGCAGTGCAAACCGCAAGAGTCGAAGTAGTCTATCCAAACCTAGTAGTGCGGAACATAACCAAACGTAACACATCTCAACCTAACACGACGAGACCACTATTGCTAGCCTCCAGACAGACAAGCAGAGTATGCTACAGCACAGTAGAGCGCAGAATTCCACCGCATGGCAGTGTTTAACAAAAAAGGCAAAGGTAACCATACCATACCTGACCTAACCTAACCTAACCAATCGTTGCGCAACCGAATATGACGTGTCGAGACTACTATGGTTGGTCTCCACAGAGACAAGCAGAACATACTAGAAAGCACTAGAGCGAAGGAATCGACCGAATAGCAGTTCAGAGCGCAAAAGTCAAAGCTACCCTATCATAATGTGTTCAATTCAACCATGAACAAACGTCACACAATAAAACCTATCGTACGGCGTCCATCATTGCTGGCCTCCCCAGAGACAAACAGGACATATTAGAGGTCAGTAGAGCGCAGAAGTCAGTACAATCGCAGTGAACAGCGCAAAAGTCATAGCTATCCGAAGCTAAGGCAAGTTAGCGTAACCTAACGAAACGTAGCCTAAATAAACCTAAAGCGCCGAGACCACTATTGCTGGCCTCCCAGGGTCAAGCAGAAAGTATTAGAATACAGTGTAGCGTATAAATCCGCCTACAGCTGTGCATAGCGCAAAAGTCTGGACTATCATATCCTGACCACACCGAACGTAACATAGTAATCCGTAGCATAGCTCCAGCTGACGAGCCGAGACCACTATTGCTGGACTCACCAGAGCCTACCACAATATGATAGAGCACATCACAGCGCATGAATCCACCGCACCGCAGATTGTAGCACAAAGGGCAAACATAACCTGACCTAACCAGACCTTCCCTAACCTATCCAAAATTAGTGTAACCAATCATAACGTGTTGAGACAAATATTGCTGGCCTCCCCAGAGCCAAGCAGAGCATATTAGAGAACATTAGAGCGAAGGTATCCACTGAAGAGTAGTGAATGGCACAATGATCATAGTAGCCTATCCTAACCTAGCCAAACGTAACATATCCGAACGTAGCCTAACACAACCCAGAATATCCAGGCCACGATTGCTGGACTCCGCAGGGACAAGCAGAATTTACTAAAGCACAATAGAGCGCAGAAATCCACCGCAATGCAGTGAATACCACAAGGGCCGTAGATACGCAAACATAACCTGGCCTAAGCTAACCAAACCAAACGTAGCATAACTTAAAATAACGTGCCGTGACCACAGCTGCTTTCATCCACGGAGCCAAGCAGAATATATTAGAGCACTGTAGATCACATATATCTACCCGAAAGTAGTGTATAGCAAGAAAGTCAAAGCCATCCTAACCAAACTTAACTTACACTAAACTCACCAAACGTAACCTAACTCAAACTAACTTGCCACAACCCCTACTGCTCGCGCCTCCAGAGTCGAGCAGAGTATAGAAGAACAATGTAGAGAGCATAAATCCACCGAATAGCAGTGTACAGCACAATAGATGACGGAAACCTAACCATTCCTTCCTAACATAACCTAACGCAACGTAACACAACACAACCAAACATGGGGAGACCACAATTGTTGGCCTACACAGAGACAAGCAGAGTGTACTACAGCACAGCAGAGCGCAGAAATCCACCGCATTGCCGTGTACAGCACAAAAGCCGTATATATCCTAACACAACCTGAGCTAACTTAACCTAACCAAACGCAGCATACCACAAACTAACATGCCGCGAGCGCCACTTCTCGTCTACCCGGAGCCGTGCAGGGTAAAGTAGAGCAACTTAGAGAGCAGAATTCCACCGAGTAGCAGTATATATCACAGAAGTCGAACATACCCTGACCTACCCTCACCCAACCTAACCTAACCAAACGTAGCATAACTAAACACATCGTGCCGCGACCACTGCTGCTGTCACCCACAGAGCCAAGCAGAATATAGTAGAGCACAGTAGA
>NW_016910134.1:19259-33003 GCF_001483705.2 Eufriesea mexicana
AGAAATCCTAACCAAACCTTCCTAGCCTAATCCAACGAATCGTAACCTTCCTCAAACTAACGTAGCGAGACAACAATTTCTGGCAGCTCTAATGCCAAGCAGAGTATAATGCAGCACAGCACAGCGCAGAAATCCACGGCATTGCAATTTATAGCACAAAAGCCATATACATCCTAACCCATCCTGTCCTAACCTAATCTAACCGTGTGTAGCCTATCTCAATGTAACGTGCCGATATCACTTTTGCTGGCCCTCCCAGAGCCAAGCTGAACATATTAGGGTGCAGTGGAGTGCAGAAATCCGCTGAATAGCTGGTATAACGCAAAAGCCATAGCTAGCTATTCCTAACCTAACCAATCGTAACGCAACCAAACGTAACCTAACACCAACTAACTGGCTGGGACCACTACTGCTGGCCTCCCCATAGCCACGGAGAGCATATTACAGCACCGTATATCGCAGAAGTTCAGCGACGAACATTATATAGCACATAAGTCCATGGTATCCTCTCCTAATCCGAATAGACGTAACGTAACCAAACCCACCCTAATACAACAAAACGATTATAGACATCTAATGCTGTCCTGTCCATCGCCAAGGAGATCATATTAAAGGAGAGTAGAGCGCGGAGGTCCACACAACGACAGTGTATAGCAGAAAAGTCAAAGCTATCCTAGCCTGACACAAATCAACCTAACCTGACCAAATGCAGCAAAGCTCAAACTCGCCTGCAGACACAACTATTGCTGGCCTGCCTAGAGCCCACCAGAGCTCATTACAGCACTGCAGAGCACAGAAATATACCGAATAGCAGTGCATAACCCAAAAGCCTAAGCTACCCTTCCCCGACATAACCAAACGTATCATAAGCAAACGTAGCATAACTAAAACTAACATGCCGAGCCTACTAGTGCCGGCCTCCGCAGTGCCAAGCAGAATATAATCGGGCACGATGGTGATCAGAAATCAACATCACTGCAGTTTATATCACGGAAGTCAAGGGTATTTTGCCCGAACCTAATCTAACCTAACCTAACCAAACGTAACATTGCTCAACCTAACGTGCCGCGACCACTGTTGCAGGCGTACCCATGGAAAAGCAGAATATGATAGATCACAGTAGAGGGCATGAGTCCGTAATATAGCAGTGTTGGGCGCAGAAGTCAAACCCACTCTAACCTCAGCCAACCTAATCTAACCTTACCAAATACAATCCAACTCAACCTGACTTTACGCGACCAGTATTGCTGGCCTCCCCAGAGCTAAGCAATGCATGATAGAGCACAGAAATCCATAGAAACGCAGTGTATAGCAGAACAGTCAAAGCTATCCAGACATAACCCAAACCAACATAACATCACGAAACGTAGATTAACTTAACGTGACTTGCGGCGTCGGCTAATGCTGGACAACACAGGCCCAAACATTACTTACTTAAGCACAGAAGAACGCAAAAATCCACCAAACAGCAGTGAATATAACAAAAAGCAACGACATCCTGACATAGCTTAACCTATCCTAACATAACCAAACGTATCCTGACTCAACCTAACGTGACGAGACCATAATTTCTGTCCTCATCAAAGCCAGGCAGAATATACTAGATCACCGCAGATCGCAGAAACCCATCGCATTGCAATTTATAGCGCAAAACTCGAAAAGACCATGGCGAAACCTAACCGAACATAACGTAACCCAAACTACCGTGCTGCCACCACAATATCTGGCATCCCCAGATACAAGCAGGATGTGATAGAGCGCATTAGGGTGCAGAAGTCCATAGTATAGCAGTGTTAAGCACAAAAGTCAAAGATATCCTAACCTGACACAACCTAACCTAACCTTACCAAAAGTAATATAACCAATCCTATTGTGCCACGACCAGTATGGCTGGCCTCCACAGAGGCAAGCAGAGCATAATAGGGTGAACGGAGAGCAGAGATCCAGCGAATAGCAGTGCACGCCACAAAAGTCGAAGCTATCCAAGCCTAACTCAACCAAACGTAACACAGCCGAACCTAACATAACCCGACCTAATGTGCATGGAACGATATTGCTGAGCTCCCCAGGTCCAAGCAGAATACACTAGAGCACAGCAAAGCGCAGAAATCCGCAGAATTGCGGTGCAAAGCAGAAAAATCGAAGAATCCTAACCTAACCTGACCTAACATAACATAACCAAACGTAGCTTAAATCAACGTAACTTGGCGGGACCCCTATTGCTGGCCTTCCCAGAGACAAGTTGAAAATATTAGGGCAAAGCAGAGCGCAGAAATCCACCATATATCAGTGTATATCACATAAGGCAAAGCCGTCCTAGCCAAACCTAAAGTAACCTAACCAAACAATACGTAGTATAACTAAACCTATCGAACAGGCATTACCATAGCTGGCCTCCCCAGAGAGAAGCAGGACATATTAAAGCACAGCTGCGCGCAGAAATCGACCGAATGTGGGTGTACGGCGCGAAAGTCGAAGACATCCTGACCAAACGCATGCCAACCTTACCTAACCAAACGGAACCTAACAAAACAGCGTATAGCACAAAGGTAAGAGCTATCCTCTTCTAGCCTAACCAACCGACACATGCCCAAACGTAGCCTAACACAATCCAGCAAGGAGCGACCAGTATTGCTGGTCTCCCAAGAGTCGAGCCGAGTATAGTAGAGCAGAGTAAAGCGCAGATATTCACCGAATAGCAGCCTCTACCAGGAAAGTCGAAGCTATCCGAGCGTAACCAGAAATATGTAACATAACCAAACGTAGTATGACTGAAGCTGACGTGCCGAGACCTCTAGTTCTGGCAACCCCGGAGCCATGCAGAGCATATTAGAGCAATATAGAGAGCAGAAATCCACTGAATAGCGGCGTATGACACAAAAGTCAATGTCATCCTATCCTAACCCAGCCGATCGTAACAGAACCAAAAGTAATCCTACTCATACTAACGTACCGGGACGATTATTACTGGCCTCCCCAGAGTCTGTCAGAGAATAGTGGAGCAACTTAGAGCGCAGGAATTCTTCGAAGAGCAGTGTATGGCACAGAAGTCAAAGCTATCCCGTCCTAATCACTCCTATCGTAACACAGCCGAACGCAGCGTAACTTAAACTAACGCGCCGAGACCACTATTACTTTATTCCGCAGAGCCAAGCAGTACACACTAGAGAATAGTACAGCGATGGCAGCCACAAAATAGCGGCGAATAGCACAATTGTCAAGGATTCCCTTACCTTACTAGACCTAACCTGACCCAACCAAATGTAGACGAAACGAACCTAACGAGCGGAGTCCAATATGCTGGCCTCCCCAACGCCAAGCAGTACATATTAATGGAGAGTAGAGCGCAGAAGTCCAATGAATGGCAATGTATAGCAGAATGGTGAAAGCTATCCTAACCCAACTCAGACAAGCCTAACCTATCCAAACGTAACCGAACTCAACCTAACCTGCCGAGACTACTATAGCTGGCATCCCTGAGCCAAGCAAATCATATTATAGCACGGTAGAGCGCAGAAAAATACCGAAAAGCAGTGTAGAGCATAGAAGTCGGAACTATCCTATCCTAACCTAACCAAAGGTAGCCTAAGCCAACCTAACGTGACGAGACCACCATTGCTGGCACCCACAGAGACGGACAGAATATGCTAGAGCACAGTAGAGCGTAGAAGTCGACCGCATTGCTGTGCGAAGCACAAAAGACGAGGACAGCCGGACCATGCATAACCTAACCTAACCTAACCAAACGTAACTTGCCGCGATCACTATTATGATACATTTGCGAGGTTGAGTTGGGTATATTTCGATTATGATAGCCATGACCTTCGTCTACGCACTGTGTTTCTATGGATTTCTGAACTCTCCTCTCCCCTAATCTGTGCTGCTCGGCTCTGGTGTGGTGAACAGTAGTGGCTTCGGCACGATATGTAGAGTTAATTTGCGTTTGGATATGTTACGCTTTGTTATGTTAGGACAGTGTAGCACCGACTTGTTTGCTACGCGCTGCTACTTGAGGAGTTTCTGCTCCATACTGTGCTCTAATATTTTCTACTGGACACTACGGAGGCCAGAAATTGTGGTCTCGCACGTTAGGTTGTTTTCGAATACGTTTGTTTAGTTAAGGTTAGACTACGTTCGGTTAGGACAGGTTTGACTTTCGCGCCATACGCCGTTTTTTCGGCGGTTTCCTGCGTTCGTCTGTTCCCTACAACATTCTGCTTGGCCCTGTGGTGGCCAGCAGCAGTTGTCTCGGCACGTAGGTTTAAGCAATATTACGTTTGTCGATGTGAGGGTTTGTTAAGTTAGGATCGAGTTGCTTTGACTTTTGTGCTATACACTGATATTTGAAGAATCCCTGCGTTCCTCTATGCTCTAGAACGTTCTGCTCGGCCCGGTGGAGGCCAGCAATTGATGTCTCGGCACGTCAGATAGAGATATGTTACGCTTATTACGTTACATTTGGCTATGTTAGTATAAGATATCTACGACCTTTGTGCTATACACTGTTATTCGGTGGACTTCCGTGCCCTGCTCTCCTGCGATATGTTCTGCTGGGCTCTGGGGATGCCAGCAATGTCTGTTGCGGCACGATAGGTTGAGCTAGGTTACGCTTGGTCTTGTTATGATTTTTCATGTTAGGATGGTATAGCTCTGAATTTTTGCTACACACTGATATTCGGTGCATCTCTGCTCTCTACTGTGCTCTAGTATGTTCCCCTTGAAATGAGTAGGCCAGCAGTTATGGTCTCGCCACGTTCGTTTGAGTTAGGCTACGTTCGGTTAGATTACGGTAGGACAGGTTATGACAGGATACCTTCGACTTTTGTGCTATGCACGGCAATGAGGTGGATTCCTGCGCTCTGATGTACACCAGTGCTTTCTGCTTGGTACTGGGGAGGCCGGCGATAGTGCCTTCGGCACCTTAGGTTGGGTTCGGTTACTTCCGGTTATGTTACGTTTCGTTAGGTTGGGATAGGGCGGCTATGACTTTTGTGCTATACACAGCGATTCTATGGATTTGTGCGCTCTTCTCTCCTCTAATATTTTCTACTTGGCTCTAGGGGGGGCAGATCTAGAGGTCTCGCAACTTAAGGCTGTGTTGTGTCACGTTTGGCAACGTTATGTTTCAATAGGTTAGAATGGGCCTGCTTTGGCTATTGTGTTGTACACTGCTATTCGGTGGTTTCTGCGCTCTACTCTGCTCTATATTTTTCTGCTTCATCATGGAGAGGCGAACAATGGTGGCCTCGGCACGTTATGTTGGTATAGGTTGAGAATGGTTACGTTGCGTTTGGTGCGGATAGGAACGATGGCTCTGGCTTCCGTGCTATACACTGCTTTTCGGCGGATCTCTGCGCCGTACTGTGCTCTATTATGTTCTGCATGTCTCCGCGGAGGCCAGCAATAGGACTCCCGGTAGGTTAAGTTTAGTTAAGCCACGTTTCGTATGGTTAGGTAAGATTAGACTTGATTATGGTTGCTCTGACTATTGTGGTATACGCTTTTTTTCGGCGCCTTTCTGCACTGTACATAGCTTTATTGCAGCCTGCTCGAATCTGGTTTTGGGCAAGTTAGGGACCGTGGCACGTTACGTTGTGATACGTTACGCATGCTTAGGATAGGTTAGGTTAGGCTTTGCTGGGATATCTTGGGCTCTCGTGCTATACGCTGCTATAAGGTAGATTTCAGCGCCCTACTCTCCTCTAATATGTTCTGCATGGCACTGGGGATCCCAGCAATAGTGGTCGCGGCACGTGACTTTTAGTTCTGTTACGTTTGGTTAAGTTCCGCTAGCTTGGGTCAGGTACGGATAGCATTGGCTTTTCGCTGGACACTGCTATTCTTTGGACTTCTGCGCTCTAAAGTGCTCTACCTTACTTTGCTTTTCTCTGTTGACGCCCGAAATAGTGGTCGCGGCACCTTAGGTTGAGTTATACTACGTTCGGTTAGGTTGGGTTTGGCTATGCATTATCGCCGACTTTGGTGCTATACTCCGATATTCTGTGGATTTCTGTGCTCTAATCTTTCCCGTTTGGATCTGGGGAGGCCAGCAGTAGTGGTCTCTACAAGTTAGGTTTATTTACGCTACGTTCAGGTACGTTAAGTCAGGACAGGTTAGGTTAGGATATATTTGACTTTTGTGCCATACACAGGAGTGCTGTAGACAACAGTACACTACTGTGCTCTATCATGCTCTGCTTCCCTCTGGGGATTCCAGCAATAATGGTCTTGGCACGTTAGGTTCAGTCATGTCACGTTTGGGGAAGTTACGCTTTGCTATGTTAGGATAGTATAGCTACGACTTTGTGCTATGCACTTCTATTCGGAATATTCCTGCTCTCTACGTTGCTCTACTATACTCCGCTCGAATGTCGGACCGCCATCGTGACGCGTTACGTTGAGTTAGGTTGCGGTAGGTTGGGTTTAGTTGGGATAAGTTTGGTTAGGACAACCTCGGCTTTCGTGCTACACACAGCTATTCGGCGGATGTCTGCCCTCTAGTGTGCTGTGATATATTCTGCTTTGCTCTGCGGTGGCCAGTAAGTGTGGTCTCAGCACGAATGTGTGAGTTAGGTTGCGTTCCGTTAGGTTAGGTTGGGAAGTTTTGACCAGGGTTTCTTTGACTTTTGTGCTATACACTGCTATTCCGTTCATTTCTATGACGTACTGCGCCCTACTACATGCTGCTTGGCTGTCGGAAGGCCAGGAGCAAAGATGACGGTGCATCATTGTAAGCTATGCTACGTTTGGTTATGTCAGGTTTGGTCTGGTTAGGTTAGAATATCTACGGCCCTTGTGCAACTCACTGCAGTGCTGCGGATTTCTGCGCCCCACTGTGCTCTAGTCCATTCTGCTTGTCTCAGTGGAAGCCAGCAATAGTGGTCTCGGTGCGTTAGGTTGAGTTATTCTACGTTTGGTTGTGTTAGGTTACGCCAGGTTAGTATAGGGTATCATCGACGCTTGTGCTACACACTGCTATTCGGTGCATTTCTGCTATCTACTGTGCTCTAAAATATTCTGCTTGGCCCTGGGGAGTCCAGAAATAGTGGCCGATGCGCGTTAGGCTGAGTTATGTTACGTATGGTTGGGTTATTTTTGCTTGGACTAGGTTTGATCAGATTTGCATTTTCTGCTATACACTGATATTCTTTGGATTCCTGCGCCCTACTCTCCCCTAGTATGCTTCGCATGGCTCTCGCGAGGTCTACAATGGTAGTCTCGGCAGGTTATGTTGAGTTACGTCACGTTCGGTTAGGTAAGATTTGCTTGGTTTAGGCTAGGGTGGCTTTTACTTTCGCGCAATACACCGCTATTCGGTGGATTACTGTGCTCCACATTTCTCTACCATCCTCCGCTCGTGTATTTGGAAGCCAGCAATAGTCGTCGCGGCAGGTTGGCTTAAGGTATGTTACGTTTGGTTGCGACACATTTCGTTAGGTTAGTACAGGATAGCTTTAACTTTTCTGCTATACAGAGCGATTCAGTGGGTTTCTGCGCTCTCCTCTCCTCTATTATGTTTCGCTTGGCCGAGGGGAGTCCGGCAATAGTGGTCGTTAGGTTTAGCTAGGCTACGTTCGGCTATGTTACGTTTGGTTAGGCTAGGAGGGAATAGCTCCGACCTTTTTGCTATACACAGTATACCCTGTTGATTTCTGCGATCTAATGCGCTCAATTGCGTCCAGATTGGCTCTGTGATTGCTAGCAATAGCGATCTCGGCGCGATACGTTGAGATATGCTATGTTCGTCCAGGTAAGGTTAGCTCGGGTTGGGTTAGGATATCTTCGAATTTCTGCTATACACTGCGATTCTATGTATTTCTGCGCCATAGCCTCCTCTAGTGTGACCCTTTTGACTCCGGGAATGCAAGCAGTAGAGGTCGCGGCACGTTAGGTTGTGTTAGATTGCGTTCGGACAGGTTATTCTTGGTTGGGTTAGGCTGGGATAGCATTAATATTTGTGCTCAACTCTGCCGTTATATGGACTTCTGCACTCTACTGTGCTCTACCATATTCTGCTTGTTCCTGGGGATGCGAGGAATAGTGGTCGTGACGGACAAGGTTGAGATAAGTTGCGTTCGGTTTGCCTAGGTTAGCTTAAGCTTGTTTCGGTTATCTTCGACTCTTGACCTATACACTGCTATTCAGTGGATTTCTGAGACCTACTGTGCTCTAGTATGCTCTGCTTTGCTCTCGGGATGCAAGCAATAGTGGTAGCTGCACGTTATGTTGTGTTAGGCTTCGCTTGGCTAGGTTACGTTGGTTTGGATGAAGTTCGGGTATCTTTGACTTTTCTGCTTTACAAATGCGATTCATTGCATTTCGCCGCTCTACGCTCCTCTAATGCGTTCTGCATCGCTGTGTGGTGGCCAGCGTTAATGGTCACGTTAGTCTGTGATATGTTACGTTTGGTTATGTTACGATTGGATTGGTTAAGTTTGGACATCTTTGACTTTTGAGCTGTACACTGCAATGCGGTGGAGTTCTGCGCCCCACTGTGCTCTAGTATACTCAGCTTGCCTTTAGGGAGGCCATTAATAGTGGTCTCTTAGCGTTAGGATGGGATAGGCTACGTTTGCTTTGCTAAGTTAACTTTGGTTAGTTCAGGGTTACTGCGAATTTTCTGCGATACATTGCGCTTCTATGGACTTCTGCGCTCTAATCTCTTCTATTATGCTCCGCTTGGTACAGTGAAGGCCAGCAATACTGGTCGCGGCACGCTAGGTTGTGGAAGGCTGCGTTCGCCTATGTTTAGTTTGCAAGTCTTAGGTTGGAGTAACTTTGGCTTTTGTGCTGTACACTGCGGTCCTATGAATTTCTGCGATCAAGCCTCCTCTAGTATGTACTGTTTGACTCCGTGGAGGCCAGCAACGCAGGTCGCGATATGTTAGTTTATGCTACGTTACGTAACGTTATGTTACGATTGGTTAGGTTAGGAGGGGTTTGCTATGGCTCTTGTGCTATACACTGCTATTCGGTGGATTTCTGCGCTCCACCGCACTCCACTACATTCTGCTCGCCTCTGGAGAGGCTAGGAATAGCGGTCTCGGCCTGTTACGTTTTGCTATGCTGCTTTAGGTGATGTTAAGTTTGGGTACGTTAGGATATGATAGCTTTGACTACTGTGCTAGGCACTGCGATTCTATTGCTTTCTGCTTCCAACTCCGCTCTAATATGATCTTCATTGCTCTGTGAAGGCCAGCAGTAGTTTTCGCGGCAAGATAGGTTGAGTTATATTGCGTTTGGATGGGTTCGGTTATGTTAAGTTTGGTTCGGATAGCTTTGCCCTTTGTGCTTTACACTGATTACCGGTGGATTTCTGTGCAGTAAGTTGCTCCACTATGCTTTCCTTGTCTCTGGGAAAGACAGCAATACTGGTCTAGGCACGTTTGGATAAGCTATGTTACGTTAGGTTAGGTTACGTTTCTTTGGGTTAGATTATGATTCCACTGACTTTTGCGCTGTACACTGCTATGCGGTGGATTTCTGACCTCCACTGCGCCCTAGTACGTTCTGCTTGTCTCTGTGGAAGCCAGCAATAGTGACCTCGGCGCGTAAGCTTGAGTTATTCTACGTTTGGTTAGGTTACGTTGCGCCAGGTTCGTTTAGGTTATCACCGACTCTTCTGCCACACACTGCTATTCGGTCGATTCCTGCGCTCTACATTGCCCATTTATACTCTTCTCGATTCAGGGGAGGAGAGCAGTAGTGGTCGCGGAACGCTAGGTTGAGTGTTGTTACGTTTGACTATGTTAGCCTAGTTCATGTTTGGTATGGGTAGCTTCGACTTTCGTGCTAAACACTACTATTCGGTCAATTTCTGCGCTCTACATTGCACATCTACACTCTGCCCGACTCAGGGGAGGAGAGCAGAAGTGGTGGTCGCACCGTAGGATATGTTAGGTTATGTTTGGTTAGGTTACGTCAGGTTTCGTTTGGTTAGGATTGCCTTGACTTTCGTGCTATACACTGTTATTCGGTGGATTCCTGTGATCTACTGTGCTCTACCACATTCTGCTGTTCTCTGAGGTGTCTAGGAATCCCTGACTTTCGTGCTATACACTGTTATTCGGTGCATTCCTGTGATCTACTGTGCTCTACCACATTCTGCTGTTCTCTGACGTGTCTAGGAGCTCTGGTCGCTGCACGCTATTTGAAGCATTGCTACGTAAGGTTAGGTTTGGTTAGGTCAGGTTAGGTTAGGATATCTTGGCATTTTGTGCTGTTCACTGCAATGCGGTTGATTTCTGCGCGCTGCTGTGTTCTAGTACACCATGCTCGTCTCAGTGGAGGTCAGCAACGGGGGTATCGTCACGTTGGGTTTGGTCAGGCTACGTTTGGTTATGTTACGTTGGGCTAGGTTAGGATATGCCACTTTGACTTTTGTGTGCTACACTGCTATTCCGTGGATTCCTATGTTCAACTGTGCTCTACTACGTTCTGCTTGGCTCTGGGGAGGCCAGGGGCAGAAGTCACGGTACGTTATTTTAAGTCATACTACATTCGTTGGGGTTAGGTTTGGTCAGGTTCGGTTAGGATATCTACGGCTCTTCCGCTACTCACTGCATTGCGTTGGGCTTCTGCGTCCCACTGTGCCATAGTTCATTCTGCTTGAACGGTACGTTATTTTGAGTCATACTACATTAGTTGGGGTTAGGTTTGGTCAGGTTCGGTTAGGATATCTACGGCTTTTCCGCTACTCACTGCATTGCGTTGGGCTTCTGCGTCCCACTGTGCAATAGTTCATTCTGCTTGTCCCTGTGGGGGCCATCAATGGTGATCTCGCCGTGTTACGTTGTGTTATGCTACGTTCTAATATGTTATGTTTGGTTAGGTTAGGATTGGTTAATTTGGACTTTGTGCTATTCGCTGCTGTTCGTTGGACATCTGCGCTATAATGGAGGTCACTGCACGTTAGGTCGAGATAGCCTGCGTTTGGTTGGGTTATGTTAGTTTGGGTGAAGTTTAGATAGCTTAGGCTTTTCTGCTCTTCACTGCGATTCTACGTATTGCTGCGCTCTGCTCTCCTATATTATTTTCTGCCTGGTCCTGGGGAGGCAAGCAGTAGTAGTCGCGTAACGATGGCTCTGGTTTATGTTACGTTCCGATATGATACGGCCGGATAGGTTAAGGTGGGGTAAGTTTGACTTTTGTGCTGTACACTGCGATCCTATGGACTTCTGCGCTCTACTCTCCCCAAATATATTCAGCATGGCTCCGGCGAGGGCAGCAATATTGGTCTCGGCATGTCATGATGAGATATGTTACAAGGTGGGGTAAGTTTGACTTTTTTGCTGTACACTGCGATCCTATGGACTTCTGCGCTCTACTCTCCCCAAATATATTCAGCATGGCTCCGGCGAGGGCAGCAATATTGGTCTCGGCATGTCATGATGAGATATGTTACGTTCGGATAGGCTAAGTTACGATGAGTTGGGTTAGGATTGGTGTGTCTTTTGTGCTGCACAAAGCGATTCAAGGGATCTACGCTGTACGGAGCTCCATCATATTCAGCAGGTCCCTGTGGACGCCGGCAGTGGATGTCGCGGCATGTTACGTTGAGCCACGTGACGGTCTGTTATGTCAGGTTAGGATAGCTTTCTATGCACAGCTCTGGCTTTTGAGCTGTAGACTGCTATTCGGCCTATTTCTGCTATCTACATTGTACTAGTATATTCTGCTTTACTCTGCGGAGGCCAGCAGCAGCTGCCTCGCAACATCAGCTTGAGTTAGATTAGGTTTGGTTATGTTAGGTTTGTTTGGGTTAGGTTAGTATAGCTTCGACTTTTCTACTGTGCACCGATAATCTATGCATTTCTGCGACCTATCCTCCTCTGATATTTTCTTCATGTCTCTTCGGACGCCAGCAATTGTGCTCGCAGCACATTATGTTGAGTTGTGTTACGTACGGGAGGTCTCGATTATTTTGCGTTAGGCTACGGTAGCCTTCACTTTTCTGCTATACAGTGCTATTCTATGTGTTTCTGCGCTCTGCTTCTCTCTAATATGTTCCCCTTGACTCCATAGTGGCCAGAAATTCCGGTCGCGGCGCGTTCGGATCAATTAGGTTACGTTTGGTTATGCTAAATTTCGTCGTGTTAGACTAGGATAGCTTAGACTTATGTGTTGCGCGCTCATATCCTATGTATTTCAGCGCTCCACTGCGCCCTATCGTATTCTGCGTATCTGTGTGGACAGCAGCAATAGTGTTCGCGGCAGCTTATGATGAGTTGCGTTACGTTCGGGAAGTTCAGGTTAGTTGGGTTAGGCTAGGGTTACTTCGACTTTTCTTTTGTACATTGCCGTTCTATAGATTTCAGCGGTGTGCTCTCCTCTAGTATCCTCTGCACGGCGCCGGGGAAGCCAAGAATTGTGTTCGCGGCACGTTAGGTTGAGTTAGGTTACGTTTTGTCGTGATAGGTAGGGATACGTTTCGTTAGTATAGACTTGACCTTTGTGCTATACTCTGCTGTTCTGTGGATTGCTACGCACTATTATCCTCTATCGTATTCAGCATGCCTCTGGGGGCGCCTGCAATAGTGGTCACGAAGCGTTATGCTGAGTTAAGTTACGTTCGGTTACGTAAGGCTGGTTTGGTTTAGGCTTGGGTAAATTCGACTTTCCTGCAATCCACTGCTTCTCTATGAATTTTCGAGCTATGCTCTCCTCTAGCACGTTCTTCTTGGCTCCGGGGAGGCCAGAAATTGAGGCAGCGGCAAGTTAGTTTGAGGTACGTCAGGTCTGGCTATGTTAGGATAGGTTGTGCTAGGTTAGGGTAGCTTCGACTTTTGTACCGTACATTGATATCCTATGAATTTCTACGCTCCCCTTTCCTCTAATACGTTCTGCCAGACTCATTGTAGGTCAGAAACGGCGGTCTCAGCACGTTAGTTTGAGATATGTTCCGTTTGGTTATGTTTGGTTAGTATGGGTTAGATTAGGGTAGTTTCGGCTATCCTTCATGCACAGCTTAACTGTGGTCTTCGCCGATTTACTCTACTCTAATACGTTCTGCATGTCTCTCGGGACGTAAGCAGTAGTGGTCGCGTCACGTTACGTTGAGTTATTCTGCGTTCGGAAAGTTCCGGTTTGTTCGTCTTAGGCTAGGATACTTTTGACTTATCAGCTATACACTGCTATAATATGGATTCGTGCACTCTGCTCTCCTTTAATATGCCCTGTCTGAATCTGGATGTGCCAGCAATTGTGGTCGTGGTACATCAGGATGAGTTATGTTACTTTCTGACTGGGTAAGGTTAGTTTGGAATAGGGTAGGATAGCTTCGACTTTTGCACTTTACACTGCTATTCCAATGTTTTCCGCGCCCTACTCTCCTCTGATATGTTCTTCTTGGCTCTTGGGAGGCCAGAAATAATGATCGTGTCCCGTTAGGTTTTGTTACGTTACGCTTGGCTGTGTTACGTGAGGTTGCGTTTGGCTAGGATAGCTTCGACTATTGTGCTACACACAGCTATTCCGTCGATTTCTGCGCACTACTGTGCTCTAGTACACTCTGCTTGTCTCCGTGGATGCCAGAAATAGCGGTCTCGTCACGCTGGGTCGTGTTAAGATACGTTTGGTTGTGTTACGTTTGGCTAGGTTTGAATGGGCTACTTTGACCTTTGTACTTTACATGTCTGCTCCGGGGATTTTTATGACTTATTGTGCTCTACTACATTCTGAATGGCTCTGGGAAGGCCAGGAACAGAGGTCTCGTTACGTCATGTTATGTTATGCTTCGTTTCGT
>NW_016910135.1:0-5883 GCF_001483705.2 Eufriesea mexicana
TCCACCTAATAGCAGACTACAGCAATAAAGTGCTGGCTATCCTACCCTAGCATAAGCAATCGTAACATAACCAAACGTAACCTAACACAACCTAACGTGCCGCTACCACTATTTCTGGCCCTCCCAGATTCCAGCGGACACACTGTTCAAGAGCGGAGGGCAGAAATCCATGTAATCGAAGCGTACAGAACGTAACATGACCAAACGTATCCTAACTCAACCTATAGTGCCGCGACCACTATTGCTGGCCTACCCAGAGTCAAGGGGAAGAAACTTGTGGTAAGTGGAGCACAGAAAACCATATAATCGCAGTGTGTGTCAGAAAAGTCGAAGCTACACATGACTACCCCAAACGATCGGAACATAGCCAAACATAGCATGAAACAACCTATCGTGCCGAGACCGCTATTTTTACCCACACCAGAGACAAGTAGGGCATACTAGAGCACAGTACAGCGAGGAAATCCAACGAATAGCAGCGTACGGCACAAAAGTTACAGCTAACCTAACCAAACATTGCTAAACACAATCCATCTGAACGTAACATGACTCAGCATAACGTGCCGAGACCACTATTTCTGGACTTGGCAGAGCCAAGCTGAAAATATTTGAGCGCTGCAGGGCGCAGAAATCCACATAATTGCAGGCTACAGCACTAAAGTCATAGCTACTCTCCCCTAGCCTCTAGAAAAGAAACATAACCAAACGTATCCTAACTCAACCTAACGTGCCTCGAACACCATTGCTGGCCTCCACAGAGTCAAGCGGCACACGTTAATGCAGGGCAGAACGCACAAATCCATGTAGCTGCAGTGTAAATCAGAAAAATCGAATCTACCCAAGCCTAACCCAAACATACAGAACATAATCAAACAAAGCCGGTCCCAACATAACATGACGCGACCAGTACTGCTGTCCTCCCCAGAGACAATCAGGACACGCAAGAGTGCAGTAGGCCGCGAAAATCCACCGAATAGCAGTGTACAGCACAAAAGCTGGAGCTGTCCTGTCCAAAATTAGCCGTACGTAACCTGACTCACCATATCGAGCCGAGAACACACTTGCTGGCCTTTGCAGAGCCAAGCTGAAAGCGCTAAAGCACTATAGGGCGCAGATACCCACCTAATGGCAGGCTATAGTACCAAAGTCGTAGCTCTCCTCCCCTAACATACCCAATCGTAACCTAACTCACGCTAACATGCCGCGATAACTGTTGCTGGCCTCCCCTGTGCCAAGCAGAGTACATCAGTGGAGGGTACAACGCAGAAATCCATAGAATTGCAGTGTATATCAGAAAAGTCTGGGTTGCCTAAACATAACCCAAACCAACAGGGCATTGCCATACATAGCCTGCATAAACCTAGCGTGCAGAGACCGCTAGTGCTGCCATTCCCAGAGCCAAACTGGTTACATTATAGCAGAGCAGATGGCAGAATTCCAGCGAATAGCAGTGTTCGGCCAAATAGTTAAAGCTATCGAGTTTAAATTTTCCGGAACCAACATAGCCGAACATAACCTGATCCGACGTAACGTTCCGACGACACTACTCTTGGCCTTCCAATAGCCAAGCCGAATGCATTAGTGCACTGTGAGACGCAGGAGTCCACCTAATAGCAGACTATAGCACTGATGTCAAAGCTATCCTCCCTAACCTAGCCAACCGTCACGAAGCCAAACGTAACCTATCTATGCCTAAAGTGCCGCGACAACTCTTACTGGCCTCCCCAGGGACAAGAGGATAACATTAGTGGAGAGCAGGACGCAGAAATCCGCAGAAGCGCCGTGTACATTAGAAAAGACAAATCTGCCCAAACATAACCCAAGCAAACACAACATAACCAAACATAGCGTATCAAAAAATATCATGGCGAGACCACTATTGCTGGCCTTCCCAGAGCCAAGCTGAAGATAATAAAGCATTCTAGGGAGCAAAAATTTACATAATATCAGGCAGTAGCACTAAAGTTAAAGTCATTCTCTCCTAAAATAACCAATCGTAACGTAACCAAACATAAACCAACTCAACAGAACGTTCCACGACCGCTATTGCTAGCCTCCTCAGTGTCAAGTGGAGCACGTTAGTGGAGAGTAGAATGCAGAAATCCATATAATCACAGGGTATATCAGAAAAGTCGAAGCTACCCAAGCCCAACCAAAACCAACATAACGTAACCAAACATAGCCTGACTGAACCTATCGTGCCGCGACGACCATTTCCGGCCTCCCCAGAGCCAAGCAGGACATACTAGAGCGCAGTGGAGTGAAGTAATCCACCTAATAGCAGACTATAGCACTAAGGTCATAGCTTTCGTCTCCGAACCTAACCATACCTAACATTACCGAGAGTAACCAAGCTCAACTTAACGTGCCTCGACCACAACTGCTGGCCTCCCCGGAGCCAAGCAGAACACATTAGTGGAGAGTTGGACGCAGAAATCCATAGAAAGGCAGTGTATATCGGAATAGTCGGAGCTACCCGAACCTGACCCAATCAATCAGAACACAACCAAACATAGCTTAACCAAAACTAACTTGCCGAGGCCGCTGTTGCTGTACTCCCCAGAAACAAGTAGGACGCACTGGAGAACAGTAGAGCCCAGAAAACCAACGAATAGCAGTCTACAGCACAAAAGTTAGAGCTCCGCTGATCTAGCTTAGCCTGACACAACATAACCGAATGAAACTTGACACAACTTAACGTGCCGCGACCACCATTGCTGGCCTCCCCAGTGTCAAGCGGAACATGTTAGTTAAGAGCAAAACGCAGAAATCCGTATTATCGCTGTGTACATCTGAAAAGCCAAATCTACCCAAGCCTGTCCCAAACCAACGGGACATAACCAAACATAGCCTAACTCAACCTAACGTGCTGACACCGCTATTTTTACCTTCCCCAGATCCAGCTGGACATACTGCAGCACAGTAGAGCGCAGAAGTCCACTTAATACCAGTGTACAGCGCAAAATTTAAAGCTACCCCTTCCGAACGTAGCCAAACAGATCCTAACCGAACGTAGCCTGACACATCATGACGAACCGAGACCGCCCTTGCTGGCTTTGCGAGAGCCAAGCTGAAAATGTTACAGCACTGTAGGGCGCAGGAATCCACCTAATAGCAGACCATACCACTAAAGGCGTTGCAATCCTCTTCAAACCTAGAGACTCGTAACGTAACCGAGCGTACTCTAACATACACTGACGTGCCGCGGCCACTATTTCTGGCCTCCCCTGGGCCAAGCAGGACATACTAGAGCGCAGTAGAGCGCAGAAGTCCACCGGATAGCAGCGTACGGCACAAAAGTTATAGCTATCCTAACCAAACAAAGCCTGACCCCACATTACCGAACGTAACATGACCCATCATGACCGGACGAGACCACTATTGCAGGCCTTCCGAGAGCCAAGCTGAAAATATTAAAGCACTGTAGGGAGCTGAAATCCACCCAATAGCAGACCATGGGCCGGAAGCCAAAGTAACCCTCTCCTAACCTAACCGACCGTAACATGAACGAACGTGGCAAAACTCAGCCTAACGCACCGCCACCACCACTGCTCGCCTCCCCAGTGTCAAGCCGAATATGTTAGTTGAGAGTAGAACGCAGAAATCCATATAATCGCTGTGTACATCTGAAAAGTCAAAGCTACACAAGACTAACCCAAACCAACGGAACATAGCCAAACATAGCCTGACACTACCTATCGTGCAGAGACCGTCATTTTTATCCACACCAGAGACAAGCAGACCATACTAGAGCACAGTACAGCGGTGCAATCCAACGAATAGCAGCGTACGGAACAAAAGCTGTAACTATTCTACTCAAACATTGCCAAACACAAACTAGCCGAACGTAACATGACTCAGCATAACGTGCGGAGACCACAATTGCTGAACTTCCCAGAGCAAAGCTGAAAAGATTAGAACACTGTAGGCCGCTGATATCCACCTAATACCAGACAATATCACTAAGTTCAAAGCTATGCTCTCCTAACATAACCAGTTGTAGCATAACCAAACGTGGCATGGCAAAGCCTAACGTGCCACGACCACCATTGCTGGGCTCCACACAGCCAAGCGGAACAGGTTACCGTTGCGTAGAGCGCAGAAATCCATATCAACGCAGTGTATGCCTGGAAAGTCAAAACTGCCCTAACCTAACCGAAACCAACAGAGCATAAACGAACATAGCCTAACTCAACCTAACGGGAAGAGACCGTTAATGCAGTCCTCGCAAGTTCCAAGCAGGACATACTATAGCACAGTAGAACGCAGAAATCTACCGAACTGCAGCGTACCGCACAATCGTTACAGGTATCCTGACAAAAGTTAGGCATGCCCAACATAGCCGAACGTAACACGGAACAACATAATGTTCCGAGACAACAATTGCGGCCCTTCCCAGAGGCAGGCTGAAAATATTAGAGCACTGTAGGTAGCAGAACTCCACCTAACAGCAGACAACAGCACTAAAGTCAAACCCACCCTTTGCTAACCTAACCAATCGTAACATAACCGCACGTAAACCAACTCGAACCTTTATACCGCGTCCAATATTGCCAGCTTCCCTAGAGCCAAGCAGAACACATTAGCGGAGAGTAGAGCGCAGGAATCCACGGAATCGCCTTGTATACAATATATGTCAAAGCTACCCAAACCTAACCAAAACCAACAGAACATAACGAAACGGAGCCTATCTCTACCTGACGTGCCGAGACCACCATTCCTACCCTCCCAGAGACGAGGAGGACGTACCAGAGCACAGCAGGGCGCAGAAACCCACCGAACAGCGGTGTACACAACAAAAGTTTATGCTATCCTGCCTAAACTAAGCCCAGTCCAACATAAGCGAACATAACCTGACACAACATAACGTGCCCAGGCGATTGTTGTTGGCCTTCTCAGAGCCAAGCTGAAAATACCAGAGCACAGTGGGGCGCTGAAATATACCTGACGGCAGAATATATCGCGAAAAGCAAACCTATCGTCGCCTAACCTGACCAACCGTAACATAACCAAACGTAGCCTGACTCAAGCTAACGTGACTCGATCACTATCGCTGGCCTCCCCGTAGTCAAGCAGAGCACGTTAGCGGGGAGTAGATGGCAGAGATCCATAGAATCGCAATGTATATCAGAAAAGTCAGAGCTATCCAAACCTAGCCCAAACCAACAGAATACAAGCAAACATAGCCTAACGCAAACTAACGTGCAGAGACAGCGGTTGCTGCCCTACTCCGAGCAAAGCAAGACGTGCTAGAGCACAGTAGATCGCAGACCTCCACCGAAAATCTATGTACAGCGGAAGACCACAGTCTTTCCTAACCAAGCTAAGCCACACCCAACACAACCGGGCGTAGCATGAATCAACATATCGCGCCGAGACCACTATTACTGTCCTTCCCGGGGACAAGCTGAAAACGTTAGAGCACTATGGGGCGCAGGAATCCACCTAACAACAGACTAAAGCGCTAAAGTCAAAGGTAGCCTCTCCTAATCTAAGCAGTCGTAACATAATCAAACGTGACCTAGCACAATCTAACGGGCCGCGAACGCTGCCGCTGGCCCCCGCAGAGCCAAGCAGGACACATTAGTGGTGAGTAGAAGGCTGAAGTTCATAGAATCGCAGTGCACACCAGAAAAGTCAATGCTTCGCACACCTAACCCAAACCAGCAGAACATAGCCAGACATAGCCTAACTCAACCCAACCTGCCGAGAACGCTATTGCCGGCCTCCACAAAGCGAAGCTGGACATAGTAGAGCACAGTAGATCTCGGAAGACCACCGAATAGCACTTTATAGCACAAAGGCTGAAGCTATCCTGTCCAAACCCTGTCATGCCCAATCTGACGGAGCGTAACATGTATCAAAGAAACGTGCAGATACTAC
>NW_016910136.1:0-272 GCF_001483705.2 Eufriesea mexicana
GTGGTGAGCCAGCTTCCTTGCTTAAGTAAGGAGGAAAGATCGTTTTGCGTGCTATATCTGTTGCAATGGTGCAGAATCGGCCTGGAAAGTTCAATTTTATTGACAATTTCGACTAATGTCGTGGCGAGCTAGCTTCCTTGCATAAGCATGGAGGAAAGATCCTTTTGGCGTACTATAGCCATAGCAATGCTGTAGAATATGGCCGGAAATTCAATTTCATTGACATTTTCGTCTAATATCGTGGTGAGCTAACTTTCTTGCATTAACAAGGT
>NW_016910136.1:1084-1817 GCF_001483705.2 Eufriesea mexicana
AAAGATTCTGTTGGCGTGCTATAGGCATTGCAATGCTATAGAATCTGGATGGAGAATTCAATTTTATTTACGTTTCGACTAATACCGTGGTAAGCTAACTCCATGCATTTGCAAGGAGGCAAAGTACTTTTGGAGTGCTATATCCACCGCAATGCAGAAGAATCAGTCTGGAAAACACGAGGAAAGATTATATTGGCAGGCTATAACCATTAAAATGCTATAGAATATGGCCGGAAAATTCAATTTTATTGACATTTTCGAATAATATTGTGGTGCGATGACATTTTTGGCTAATATCGCGGTGGGCTTACTTTCTTGCATAAATAATGGGGAAAGATTCTACTGGCGTGCTATAGTCATTGCAATGATATAGAATGTGCCTGTCAGATTCAATTTTATTGATATTTTCGACTAATATGGTGGTCAGCTAACTTTCTTCCATATATCAGGAGGAAAGATTCTGTTGGCATGCTATAGGCATTGCAGTGCTACAGAAACTTGCTGGAACATTCAATTTTATTGACATTTTCGACTAATATCGTGGTGAGCCAGCTTCCTTGCATAAGTTTGCAGGAAAGGTCTTTTTGGCGTGCTGTAGCCATTGCAATGCTGTAGAATGTGGCCGGATAATTCACGGCATGCTGTAGCCATTGCAATGCTGTAGAATGTAGCCGGATAATTCAATTTTATTGACATTTTCGTCTAATATTGTGGTGAGCTAGCCTCCTGGCGT
>NW_016910137.1:0-316 GCF_001483705.2 Eufriesea mexicana
CACGTATCGATAGATGGAATTTCGTGTGGATGGGTTTATGGATATGTGGATGTGTGGATGCATTTTCGTATGGATGGATGAATGTAGGTATTGATGTATGTATGGATATATTTATTGACGTATGTATGGATGTACGGATGGATGGATGGATTGGTGGATGGATGGATGGATGTATGGATGGATGCATGTACGGATGGATTTATGTATGGATGGATGTATGGTTGGATGGACGGGTGTTTGGAAGGATGTATTAATGAACAGATGGGTCTATGGATGGATGGATGTATGTGTAGATGTATGTATGAATGTATGGATT
>NW_016910138.1:0-1631 GCF_001483705.2 Eufriesea mexicana
AGCCAAATGATGGTTTAGGTTCTATGGCAGTTCTAGGTTGGCAAACGAGAGACACGTTATAGCCGGATATATACGCAATTGACATAACGGTACAGAATGCAGCCATCATCACAGTACTTTAGCCGTTGGACAAATTTATTCCCTGAAAATTTACTTTTAACTGCTATTCTAGGGTAATCAATATATAACAAGGTCATGATAGATGTTATTTACAATTTACAGTGCGGTACTTAATCCATCAATCAGCACTGCAATATAGCGGATGAATTAAGCTATTTAATTACGATCTGGATAGCATGTCAATTCTGGAATGATGAAAGGCAGATCCACTATGCCTCTAGATGTTAATATCTGACGATACAGTTCTGAGTACAGCCATTATCACGCTACTGCTGCCGATGGACTAATCCCTTCGCTGATGATATAAAGTCCACAGTAGCTCTGGGCTAATGTATGTTTATACCAGATACGGCTAGAGGTATTAACAATTCCTAGAATGGTGGTTGCACATTCACAAATAGAGCACTGTAGCCAATGCAGTAGACGGTTCAGTGATGATTTTAGGCTTATTGCAGATCTAAAGTTGCACAAGGCTGACACATAATTCCTCGAGACATTAACATTTGACGTAACAGTACTGGACACAGGCATCGTAGCATATCTTTAGCCGTTGCACTAATTTATCCACTGATAATTTAAGTTTAACAGCAATACTAGAATAATCAACAAATAGCAGGGTTGTGGCTACAGATATTTACAACTAACAGTACGGTCATTGGTGGCTCCATCAAAAGAGCGCAGTAGCCGTTGCATTAGCCTGCACAATGATGATTTATATTCTATAGCATTTCTAGGGTGACAAAAGACATGTCCAAGGTAGCTGGAGGAAAAAACAATATATGCAACAGTACTGTGACCAGCCATCGTCACAGTACTGCACTCGGTTCATTAACCTATTCACTGACGACTTAATTCCAGAGTAGTTCTAGAACAATCTATGTATGCATCAGTTATAGCTACAGGTATTAGCAACTCCTTGTTCGGTTGTAGGTACATCCACCTATAGAGCACTATAGCCGTTGCTATAATCTGTTCGATGATTATTTAGATGCTATTGTAATTCTAGAATAAGAAGGGAATTAACATTAACGCTTTGGAAGGTAACAATTGACGATGTATTACTGAGTACAGCCATCATCACCGTACCTAAGCCGTTGGACTAATCCTTTCCCTGATAATATAAATTTAACAGCAATTCTAGACTGATCAACGTATCGAACGGTTATGGTTACAGATATCTACAGTTGACGGTACTGCACTTTGTACGTCCATTAACAGAGCACAGCAGCTTTTGAATTAAGCTATTCAATGATAATGTTGATATCATTAAAACTCTAGAATGACAAAAGGCAGAGACGTTACAGCGCGGGATATTAACAATTGACAAATCATTACTGCGCACGGCCATCATCATACTTCTACACACGTTGGATTATTCAGTTCAATGATGGTTTAATTTCCAAGTCATTTGTAGGGCGGTCGATGTACGGTACGGTTACTTCTCGGGATATATACAATTTACAGCACGGTTCTTAGTTCATCCATCAACGGAGCACTGTCGCCGCTGGACT
>NW_016910138.1:2735-8580 GCF_001483705.2 Eufriesea mexicana
GTCACAGTAACGTTGGCGTTGGAATAACTTTTTCATTGACGACTTGTATTCCACAGCCACTCTAAAATAATCATTGAGTATTACTGTTATGTGTAGGGATGTACGCAACTGACAGTACGGTACTAACTACAGCAACAAAAGGGCACTGAAGCCGAAGGATTATTCTGCTCAGTGGTGACCTATATTCTACAGCAATTCTAGAATATAAAGAAGACCGGTCCATTATGCCTCGAGATATTTGCAATTGGCTGCAAAGTACATTGTACAGCCATCAAAACCGCATTGCATCCGATGTATTAATATGTAGATTGATGATGTAGTTTCCACGATCATTCCGGAATAATTAATGCAATTATATTTACAATTGACATTCCTGTATTTCGTACAACCACCAGCAGAGCAGTGTAGACATACGATTAATCTGATCACTTATGACAAGTATATGACAGCAATTACGTAATGACAAGCGACACACCCATAATCCCTCGAGATGTAAACAAATGACAGCACAGTACTGTGTTCATTCGTCATTACTGTACTTTAGCAGAAGGAATACTTTTTTCAGTGACGACATAAATTCCAGTACAATTCTAGTATAATTGACGAATAGTCCGGTTATGGCAACAGAAATTCACAATAGACATTACGGTAGGTGGTACATACGCCAAAAATTCATTGTAGCTGTTGGATTAATCTGATCACTGAAGATTTATATTCTGCTGCATTTCTAGAATGAAAACGTACAGATCCATTGTCCCTCAATATATTGATAACTGACAACAGAGCACTGAGTGCCGCCACTGTCACAGTTCTGTAGCAGCTGTAATAATTTGACCATTGATGACATAAATTCCACAGGCATTCTGGAATGACCAATGAATAGTAGGTTTATGCCTGGGGATGTTTATAACTGACAGTATGATAACCAGTACATCCACTAAAAGTGCACTGTAGCCAGTGGATTATTCTGTTCAGTGACGATTTAGAATTTATGACAATTCTACAATGACTAATTACATACCCATTACATCCCCAAGCATTTACAATTTTCATAGCTGGTTCGAGTACTGCCATAATCACAGGAACGTAGGCGTTGAAATAGTTCGTTCAGTGATGATGTAATTTCTACAGCAATTCTAGAACGGTTAATGCATAACACGGATATGGTGAGAGACATTTACAGTGGGCAGTACGTTAGATAGTACATCTACCAAGAGGGCACTGCTGTCGTTCGATTAATCTGCTCACTCATGGTTTATGTCCTGCAGCAATTCTTGAAAGTAAAAAGACAGATTCATTATGCTTCGGTATATATGCAATGGACAACACAGAACAGAGTACAGCCGCCAAGACTCTAATGTAGCCGATGTATTAATTTGTTCACCGGTAATGTGAATTTCAGAGTGCCTCTGGAACTAACAATGTATAGTACGGTTATGGCTAGTGACATTTAGAGTTCACAGTACGATTGATAGCACATTCACCAACAGAACACTGCAGCCGTAGGATTGACATTCTCAGTGATGATTTATATACCATTGCAACACAAGAATGGCGAAGGACTGACCTGCTATTGCTCGAGATTATGACAATTGAAGAAGCAGTACTGAGTACAGACAACGTCACAGTACTTTAGCCGTTGGACTAATTTGTTCACTTATAAAATATGTTTCACAGCAATTCTGGAATAGTCATTATGAAGTACCGTTATGGGTAGAGATATTTGTTATTGTAAGTACATTTCTCCGTACGTCAATCAACAGATTACAGTAGACATTGGATTGATCTTTTCAATGATGATTTAGTTTTCCTTGCAATTCTATGGTAGCAAAGGACTGTCACATTATTGCTCGAGATATATACAATTGGCGAAATCGTTCTGATTAGAGCCATTTTCTCAGGACTGTAGTCGCTGGAATAATTCGTTCACTAATGACGTAAGTTACAATATATTTCTATATTAGTCGGTGCACTGTACGGTTATGGCTAGGGAAATTTATAATTGTTGTTGCAGCATCTAGTACATACACGAATATAGCCCTGTAGCCGTTTGATTAATCTGTTCAGTAATGTCTTGTGTACCAACATATATCCAGAATAATAAATTTATACATCAGTTATGGGTAGAGACATTTACAACTATCAGCACGTTAATTGGTACAACCACCGATAGAGCATTTTAGCCGTTGGAATAAGCTGTTCGGTGATGATTTAAGTCCCATTGCAGTTAAAGAATGACAAAAGGAAGACCCAATCGCCCTCTAAATATTAACAATTGAGAAAACAGTACTGTGTACAGCCATGTTCGCCGTTCTTTAGACGTTGGACTAAGTTGTTCACTGATAACCTATGTTTAACAACAATTCTAGGATAATCGATACATAGTACGCTGATGGCCACAAATACATGCAATTGACAGTACGGAAACTTGGACATCCATCAACGGAGCACTGTAGCCTTTCAATTAATATTTTCAGACTCGATATAACTCCTTCTGCAATTCTAGGATGGACTTGGAATTACTCGTTATCGCTCCAGATATCAACGGTCGTAAAAAGAGTACTGAATACATATGTTGTCACGGTACTTCAGCCATTGGACCAATTTGTTCACTGATAACTTATGTTTAACAGCAAATCTAGAATAACGATTATATTTTACCGTTAGTGCAAGAGATATTTACGATTGACTGTACGGTACCTTCCATCAACCGAGCACTGCAGCCGTTGGATGCACCTGTTCAATGTTGACTTAGGTAACACCTATGTTCTAGAATAACCAATGTAAGCACCAAATATGGCTGGCGTAATTGAAAGTTCCCAGTACGTTATTTGGTACATTGTCCAGTAGAGCACTGTAGCTGTTCGATTAAGCTGTTCAGTTATTATTTAATACCCATTGCAATTCTAGAGTGGGAAAAGACTGACCCGTTATCCCTCGAGGCAGTAACCGTTGACGAAGAAGTTCTGGACACATTCATCCTGACAGTGCCTTTGTCGCTGGAGCAGTTTAATGACAGTCAAAGTAAGCTTAACCGCAATCCTAGAATAATCAAAGCGTACTACGGTTATGTCTGCAGCTGTTTACAACTGACAGTACGGTATTTAATACATCCATCAACGGTGCTCAGTAGCCGTTGTATTTACATGTTCAATGATGATGTAGGTTCTTCAGAGATTCTTGAGTGACAAAAGACAGGTATGCTATATCTCGAGACAGTAACATTTGACATAACAGTGCTGAGTACCGCTATCCTTACAGTACTGCATGCGCCGTACTGATCTACTCCCTTACGACATAAATTCCGCAATTTCAATAGTATGCCGAAGGTATTCATCAGTTATGGACAGTGATATTTACAATTCCCAGTGCCTTACCTTGTGTATCCACCAATGGATCTATATAGACGCTAGACTAAACTGTTCAGTGAAGAATTAAGTTAATGACATAAATTCCGCAATTTCAATAGTATGCCGAAGGTATTCATCAGTTATGGACTGAGATATTTACAATTCCCAGTGCCTTACTTTGTGTATCCACCAATGGATCTATATAGACGCTAGACTAATCTGTTCAGAGAAGAATTAAGTTACGCAGGTTTTTCAGAGTAATCAACGTACACATCAGTCATGGCTAAAGATATATACCATTCCCGGTGCAGCAGTTGGTACATCCGCCAATACAGCAATGCAGCCGTTGAATTCAGCTGCTCAGTGATGATTTAGATACTATTGCATTTCTAGAATGCAAAACGACTGACCAATTCAAGCTCGAGACATTCCAATTGGCGAAACAATACTGAGTATAGCCATCATGACGATACATTAACCGCTGTAAGAATTTGTTCATTGATAGCTTAAATGTAGCTGCAACTCTAGAATTACCAATGAATAGTTCTGTTACGGCTGGAGATAATTACAATTGACAGTACTGTACATAATACATTCATCAACGGCGCACTATAGCCGTTGAATTAACCTGTTCAGTGACGAAGTAAATTCTGCAGCATCTCCAGAATGACCGAAGACAGGTCCGTTATATTTCGGCACATTCACAATTCACATAAGAGTAACGTGTACAACCATCACAACAGGACTGCAGCCCTTCGATTAATCTATGCACTTATGACATGAATTACACAGCAGTTCAGTGGTAGACAATGTATGCGCCATTTATGGCTACAGATATTTGCAATGGACAGTATGGTGTTTAGTACTTCTATAGACAGTGCACTGTGGCCGAAGAATAAACATGTTCAATGATGACGTATATTCAATAGCAAATCTAGAATGACACGTAACAGATCCATTAGTGCTCGATATACCATCCACAAAAGGCAAAGTACTCAGTACAGCCACCTCCAAAGTGCTGTGGCCGTTGGTTAAGCAAATCTAGAATGACACGTGACAGATCCATTAGTGCTCGGTATACCATCCACAAAAGGCAAAGTACTCAGTACAGCCACCTCCAAAGTGCTGTGGCCGTTGGTTCATTTATATCATTGTTTAAACAATTCCCACACTTGCGCTTGAGTAACAAATGCATACATCAGTTATGGCTTTAGATTTATACAATTCACAGTGCGGTACCTTGTGCATGCATCAAGAGATCGCTGTAGCCGCTGGAATAATTTGTTGAGTGACGGCTTTAATTACACAGTTGCTGTGGAATAATCAATGTAAACATTAGTTATGGTTAGAAATATTTACAATTCCCTGTGACACAGTTTGTACATCCGCCGATAGAGCTCTGTAGCCGTTAGATTAATCAGTCCAGTGAGGATTTAAATTTCAAAGCATGTCTAGTATGATCAATGTATGGGAGGGTTATGGCTTGATATATACCCAATTGGCAATGCGGTTCAATGTACGTCCATGAACAGAGCACTGTAGCCGCTGGATGTAAATGTTCAATGGTGATTTAGATAGCTCTGCAATTCTAGAGTGACAAGGGAGTGACTCACTACGTCCCTTGACACTAGCAAATGACGAAACAGTAATGAGTATGGCTATCATCACAGTACTGTAGACGTTGGACCCATATGATCATGGATGTTCTGTATTCTGTAGCAATACCAGAATGAGAAAAGACAAATACGTTACAGCTACGGATATTAACGACTGACCACTCTGTACTATGTATAGCCACTGTCTGTGTACTGTAGTCTTTTGAAGAATTTGTTCAATGATGAATTTTATATCTCAGTATTTCAAGAATAATCAGTGTGTGCATCAGTAGTAGATAAAGATATTTACTATTCCCAGTACAGTACTTGTTGCGTCCACCAATACAGCAGAGTAGCCCTCGGAATAATCTTTTCAGTGATGATATCAATTCCACGGAATTTCTATAGCAATCCATGTATACTCTAGCTACAGATAGAGATAGTTGCAATTCCCGGTACTGTAGTTGGTACATCCACCAACAGAGAATCGTAGCCATTGGATTAATCTGTTCGCAGACGTTTTATATCCTATTATAACTCTAGGGTGGCAAAGGACCAACCCATTGTCGCTCGAGGTACTAACAATTGACGAAAAAGTACTCAGTACAACCATTATCACAGAACTGTAGCAGTTGGAACAATTTCTTCAATGAGAAGTTAAGTATAACTGCAATTCAATAGTAAACAATGTATAGTACGATTGTGGCTACAGACATCTACAACTCACTGCACGTTACTTAGTACATCCACCAGCAGGGCACTGTAGGCGTTCTGTGAATATGTAAGGTGATGATTAATATTCTATAGCAATTGCAGAATGACAAACGGCAGATCCGTCATTGCTCGAGATATTAGCAAGTGTCATATAAGTACTGAGTCCAGCGATCACCACATTTATCT